>NC_082706.1:29125462-29425462 GCF_030144855.1 Hypanus sabinus
TAAGTTTTTCTAATTTCTTTCTTAAGATTCTTTTTATGTTCTTTATATTCCTCGATCACCTCGTTTACTCCATGCTGCCTATACTATTGTAGATCTCTCTCTTTTTCCGAGCCAAGTTTCCAATATCCTTTGCAAATCATGGCTCTTTCAAACTTTAAACTTGTCCTTTCAACCTAACCGGAACATAAAGATTCTGAACCCTCAAAATTTCACCTTTAAATGATCTCCATTTCTCTATTACATCGTTCCCATAAAACAAATTGTCCCAATCCACTCCTTCTAAATCCTTTCGCATCTCCACAATGTTAGCCTTTTTCCAATCTAAAATCTCAACTGGTGAATATACTCCCACAGACTGCAAACGATTTTCATATAACAAGACATTTAATCCTGGAATTATTTTCATGAACCTCCTTTGAACCCTGTCCAGGTTCAGTTTCAGCTCGTCCTTTCTAAGACTGGATCCCTAACTTGCACACAGTACTCCAAGTAAGGCCTCACCAATGTTTTATAAAGTCTCAACATTACGTCATTGCCTTTATATTCTAGTCCTCCTGAAATGAATGCTAACATTACATTTGCCTTTCTCAGTACTGACTGAAATTACGTAGAGAATCCTGCACACTGTTTCCCAAATCCTTATTTTTTTTTGTATTTTTTCTGTCTTTAGAAAACAGATAATTATCTTATTACTTCTATCAAATTGCATGACTATAAACTTTCCGACACCATATTCCATCTACCACTCCTTTGTCTATTCTCCTAATCGGTTTAAGTCATCGTGTAGCCTCTCAATTTTAGCAAAACTGCATGCCCCTCCATCTATTTCTGCATCCTCTGCACACTTTGTGAAAATGCCATCAATTCTATCATTCAATCATTGACTTATAACAGAAAAAGTATTGGTCCCAAAACAGTCATCCGTTTTCTGCTCTCTCTTGTTTTGAATAGTGAAGTGGCCATTACTAGTTTCTACTC
The DNA here is from genome assembly GCF_030144855.1 of Hypanus sabinus. Taxonomy (NCBI): domain Eukaryota; kingdom Metazoa; phylum Chordata; class Chondrichthyes; order Myliobatiformes; family Dasyatidae; genus Hypanus; species Hypanus sabinus. The sequence goes on from NC_082706.1 coordinate 29,126,441, forward strand.
TTCTTGAAGCATTCCAGATTCTTGTCATTCTTGAAAGATCATTGTAAACTCCTCCATACTCTGTTCAGCCACATGTCTCAGAACACTGGTGTGTGCACCATCTGATCTGGGCCACCTGTCTAACTTCAGACTTCCAGGATTCCCTAGAACATTCTCTATAGTAATCGTAACTTCACACACTTTATGACCCGGGCATCTGGAACTTTCACCATGATGCTTGTATTTTCCACAGAGAGAATTGATGGAAATATTTTTTTAATGGCATTCTTTTCTAGGGTAATAGAATATAAGAACAGAGATGTGTTGTTAAGGCTCTACAAGGCACTTGTGACATCACAATTGGAGTATTGTGTGTAGTTTTGGGCTTCTTACTTTAGAAAGGATATACTGACATTGGAGAGAGTTCAGAGAAGATTCACGGGAATAATTCCAGCAATGATACGTTTACCATATCAGGAACGTCTGGCAGCTCTTGGGCTGTATTCCCTGGAGTTCAGGAGAATGGGGGTTGGGGGGTGGGGAGAGTGGATTTCATAGAAATCATTCCGAATGTCAAAAGGCCTAAACAGATTAGGTATGGCAAAGTTATTTCCTATGGTAGGGCATTCTAGGACAAGAAGGCACGACTTCAGGATTGAAGGACGTCCACTTATAACAGAGATGCGGAGAAATTACTTTAGTGAGAGGTTGATATATCTGTGGAATTTGTTGGCACGAGCCTCTGTGGGGGCCAAGTCACTGGGTGCATTTAATTTCTTGATTTGACAGGACATCAAAGGGAATGGGGAGAAGGCAGGGGAGTGGGGATGACTGGTAGAATTGGATCAGCCATGATTGAATTGCGAAGCAGAATCGATGGGCTGAATGACCAACTTCTGCTCCTGTATCTTATGGTCTTATGGTCTTGAGGTCTTAAGGTCATCCGCCATTTCACTGTCCCCAATTACATCCCTCTAGCATCCTTTTCCAGTAGCCCGTTATCGACCCTCACCTCCATTTTACACCTTATGTATCTCAGGAAACTTTCGGTATCATCTTCAATATTACTGGTTAGCTTACACTCGTATTCCATCTAGGTCTTCCCCATGACATTTTAGTTGCCTTCATTTGGCATTTCAAAAATTCCACTCCCCTAACTTCCCACTATTTTTTCTTCTGTTATATGCCCTCTCCTTGGCTTTTATCTTGAGTTTGAGTTCCCTTGTAAGCCATGGTTATGTCATCTTGTCTGTAGAATACTTCTTCCACTTTGGAGTGTTTATATCCTGTGGCTTCCGAATTACTACCAGATATTCCAGCAATTGCTGCTCTGCCATTATCCCTTCCAGTGTTCATATCCAATCCATTCTTGCCAACTCTTCTCCAATGCCTCTGCAATTTCCATTTCTCCTTGGTAATACTGATACAACTCATTTTAGATTCTGCTTCTCAAATTTCAGGGTGAATTCTATTATGTTATAATCACCTCCCCTGAGGGTTCTTTTACTTAAGCTCTATTATCTATTCCAGTTCATTGCACAACTGAATAACTTTTCCCTTAGTGGGCTCAACCATGAGGTGCTCTAAACACCACCTCGCCGACATAATAAAAAAGGTGAAAAGCCGAGGAGGTAGATCTTTTCTGCCCACTTATCTTTACTCTCCACTGGTTCAAATTCACGCTAATCACAAGAATGATGTTCATATCGTTTGTTCAGGTGGATGTGCTTGGGCAGATTGCACGCCCACTTACACCTGTTACTTCTGTAGTCGTAAACAACCGAAACAAAATATACTGAAAAGATGAAATTTCTGATAATCGCCCAATAATTGTCTTTGCAGCAATGACCACTCGTCCCATTTTGAATCCCGCTGGCTCCAGCGATTCTAATATTTGATATTAAGTCATTTGTGATTGTTCGAGTTCGAATCTAGTTTGACAGATCTGATGTCGCTTTGCCACTATTTGCCAATTAGTGTGAAGTAAGAGTGGTAACACATTTGCTGAAATCCTTATTGTCCGATGATGTACTTGAACCAGGATGTTGAAAAATTCCGAGAAGTATTATATCCAACTGCATCTAATGGAGTTGTTGATATTACAGGATGTGGACATTGGGGTAACAGTCTACGTATTGATCTTAAAAAATTACCTTGAAAGAGTGCAGTTAATGAATCTCTGAAGTATGTCCGTTGGACTTTGGGAAAGGACTACTAATCTCCTTGTGAAGAGTAATGATTAATTCACATGATGTGCTGTAATCATATACTCTGATATGAAGAAAAAGTGTATGTTGCTATTTTTCTGATGCTTTAATGCAATTTTGGGAGTTAATTCCGAAGTCCAGATCCAGGAAGGTATTGATTTGAACAAAATCACCATTACATTCTTGAATATATTCTGAAGTACACCGAATTTATATTGCTTTTCACTTCAGCATAATTTAATCCGTTTGCAACAGAGAGAGCTCTGTTTTCTTATAACCTGATGTTAGCTATTGTCCTGGTGTATTCTCACAGACTGGAGCTGCCCTCAACTGGTAGAATATGGAACAGCAGTGTGATTCATATGTCTGTGTTCAAAGCAAGTTAAACACTTTCTATTTTCCGGAATTTCCATCAAGACAGATAAAGACATCAGTCCAGTGGGAGTTGCTACAAAGCTATACTCTTATTTTTTTCCTGTACTTTCAGCTCACAGTGGACCATAGGCCTATGATGGACTGAGAAGTGGCAAATGGAGTTCAACCCAGATAAGTGTGAGGTGGTTCATTTTGGTAGGTCAAATATGAAGACAGAAAGTGATCAGAGGGATCTATAGGACACTCAATGCTGCTGTGCGGGTTGACCCTGTGGTTAAGAAAGCACACGGTTCCTTAGCCTTCATCAAACGTCGGATTGGGTTTCGGAGCCGAGAGGTAATGTTGCAGCTACATAGGATCCTGGTCAGACCCCACTTGGGGTACTGTGCTCAGTTCTGGTCACATCACTATAGGATGGACATGGAGACCATAGAAAGGGTGCAGAGGAGATTTACAAGGATGTTGCCTGGATTGGGGAGCATGCCTTATGAGAAACAGGTTGACTGAATTCGGCCATTTTTCCTTGGAGCGATGGAGGGCTGAAATGGCTAGCACGAGAGGGCACGTTGCTTGTAAGAAGGTACAGAGGAAATATCAGAAATAATTTTTTTAAGCAGTGGGTGGTGAGTGCATGGAATGGGCTGCTGGTGACGGTTGTGGAAGCGAATACAATAGGGTCTTTTAAGAGACGCCCGGACAGGTATATGAAGCTCAGCAAAACAGAGGGCTATGGGTAACCCTAGATAATTTTTCAGATAAGGACATGTTCGACACAGCTTTGTGGGCCAAAAGGACTGTATTGTGCTGTAGACTTTCGATGTTTCTATGTATTCACTAGAATTAAGAAGAATAAGGGATTTCTCATCGAAACGTACCAAGTGTTGAAAGGACGAGATTACGTGGATGTGTGGAGTATGTTCCTATGGTGGGTTTCCTGTGAGGAGCGACCTTTTAGATCAGATGTAAGGGAGAATCCTATTTTAGCCAGAGAGCAGTGAATCTGCTGTGGTTCTGTGTGCTGTGGACTGTGATGGAGGCCAGGTCCGTGGCTATATTTAAAATGGAAGTTGAAAGTTTCGTGATCGGTCAGGACATCAAAGGATATGGCAAGTAGTGGAATCAGGAATCAGCTATGATGGAATGGTGAAGCAGACTCGATGGTATGAATACCCTAAATCTGCTCCTATGCCTTATGTCATATGTTTCGATACAACTTGGCACTGAGTATCACTGTTCGAATTTCAGGTTGCAGCTGAATAAAACATTAAACTGGCCAAATCTTGGAAATGTCCTCTTTGACAAGGTGCTACACATAACTCTATTTAACAAGGTATGAGCCCATGTTATTACTGGAGCGATTCTAATATGGAGAAAACTGTGCCTGAGTGGCAGGGAGCAGAGAGGTGATGAAGGGATCTCTTTCTGACTGGCAGCAGGTTACTGTCTGTATTCCACAGAGGTCTGTATTAAACCTATCCTTTTTGCCTTGTATGTCAATGATTTGGGTTATGGATTTGGTGGCTTATTTGGAACGGTTGCGGACGATATGAAGATAATTGGTATGGCAGGCAGTTTTGAAGTAGAGAGCCTACAGAATGACACACAGATTAGGAGACTGTAACGATGAGGCAGATAGAATACTGTGTCGTTAAATGCGAGGTCATGCACTTTTGTGGAAGAAATAAAAGCGGAGACTATTTTCTAAATGGTAAGAAAATTCAGACATTTAAGAGGCATGGGACGATGAGGGACCCGGTGCAGGGTTCTGTAAAGGTTAATTTGCTGACTGAACCTGTGATGAGAAGGCAAATGCGATGTTCACATTCATTTAAGAGGATTAGATTATAAAAGCAAGGATGTAATGTTAAGACTTTATAAAACACTGATGAGGGCTCGCTATTAGTACTGTGAGCAATTTTGGGCCTCCTATCCTCGAAAGGATGTGTTGAAACTGGAGAGGCTTCAAAGGAGTTTCAGAGAAGTGCTCCCAGGATTGAATAACTTTTAAGATGAAGAGCGTTATATGGCTCTCAGTATTCTCACTAGAATTCAGAAAAATGAGCGGTGACCTAGTTGAAACGTATCGTATGATTGGCAGAGTGAATGCAGAGAGGTTGCTTCCTCTGGAGGGAGAGTCTGTTGATGCCAACTCTTTAAGACAGATTTTGATGGATTCTTGATTGGTCAGGGCATGATTCAGCGAGAAGGCAAGAGACTGGGCTGAGAGAAAGATTGGATCAGCCACGACGAAATAGTGTAGAATGCTCGATGGACCAGATATCAGAGTTCTTCTCCTTTATCTTATGGATGGTTGGCCTAATTCTGCTCCTATTCCTTATTGTCATATGGTGTTATGGGTTCTGATAAATGCAACAATGCATCTAAACTTATCTGCATTGTTTTGTTTTTCTCAACCAAACGATAAGGCGTGCTTCCTGAGGGAGATAGAGTGGCTAATGTGAACAAGTGCAGGGGACCTGCAGTGGCAAAGGTATTTGGGTAATTGGAGAAGGTTCAGTTGAAAAAAAAGAGGGACATCTGTGCAATAACGGGCCTGGTGTATCTGTGTGGCAGGAACCGGCTGGAACAGGAGAAACTCTTCCTATAGACCTATTTTATTGTTAAATGTTGACTTTAAAATCTTACAAGAAGATCAAATGGGTTTTGGAAAAGGCCGAAGATCATCTATCAATATCAGGAGATTACTTAATGTGATTCAGGCATGTCAGCGACAAGCAGTAGACAACATGGTGGTTTCCTTAGATCCAGAAAAGGCCTTTGATTGTGTCGAATGGCCTTACCTTGTTTTCACTTCAGAACGATTTGGATTGGACATTAGTTTTATTAAGTGGATGAAGGCTCTTTATAATGAACCTTTGGCTGCAATTCTCACTAATAGTATTATGTCAAATAATTTTAGTATTCTGAGGGGCAGCCAGCAGGGCTGCCCTTTATCACTCCTACTTTCACACTAGTGATCCAGCCATTGTCTGAGGCTATTCGGCGAGACCCCAGAATATCTGCTCCAGACATAGAAGTAAAGTCACATAAAATTACATTGTATGCGGATGATGATCTAATTTTCTTATCACACCTTGCAATATCAGTGCACCACCTTATACAATGCACCAAATCATTTAGCACCTTTTCAGGTTATAAAATCAACTTTACCTAATCAGTGGCTATGCCTCTGGGGAATCTGCAGCAGATACCTGACACTCAGGGTGTTTTCCTGTTTAAATGGTCACAAACAGGTTTTGGGTACTTAGGCATATATATTATACCAACATTTGATCAAGTGTTCAAAGCTAACTTTACACAGTTATTTGACAAAATCAAACAGGATCTTGAGCGATAGAACACTCTTCCCATTTCTTGGCTTGGGCGAATATCCATGCTCAAAATGAACATTCTTACTCATCTGCTCTACCCAGTATGAATGATTCCAGTTATTTTTCCCCAACACATACTTAAAAAAATAAATGGCTGGTTTGTTTCTTTCATCTGGAACAAAAAAGTCCCTGTATTGAAATGTCTAATTTACAGCTTTCCAGTAGTTTGGGGGGGGGGGGGGGTCCTGGATTTCCAGGCATCAAAAATATCTACTAAGTTCCTTTTTGTCTTATGTGGTTGACTGTGTTTGCAGGGACCCCTCCTCAATTTGGGTAGACTTTGAAGCCTCACCAGCAAAATGCCCTCTTATTAATTTGCTTTTCCTCAATAAAATGAAACTATGTAAGGAATATTATCACAACCAAATAACAATTAACACACAGGTCTTGGAGGGCAATGTGACAAATTGAGGGTTTTGCAATGATATTTTCTTCTTTCACTCCAATACCCGGCTTTTCAGCCTGGCAAAATAGATTGTGGATTTTAATTTGGTATGTCTAAGGGTATTTTCTATCTAGGAAATTTGTTTGATGAAGGAACGATTATGTCTTTTAGTCAAATACCCATCAAGGATCTTTTTCATTTCTTTCAGATGAGAGATATCTGAAGATAAGAGATTATGTACAGAAAAGAAAACATCATTGATAACTGATTTCTATAGATCTGACAGAGTACAGAGGATGTTTTGCTCTAAAGGTGAAGTCTCCCTCGGTACATTTTACAGCATCCTGAGGGAATGTACTTGTGGAGAGGCTGAGCAGCTAGGGCGTGTCTGGAAGGAAGAGCTGGGAGTAGCAATTATAGCTGAAACATGGGAAGACATTTGTGATAATGCAAACAAAATTTCAGTTTGTAGCAGAACTAAAGCATTGTACCTCAAAATTCCGCACAGAGCCCATCTGACTCCAGATCGTCTCTCGATATTTAAGATTGGGGTGTCTCCATTGTGTTCCAAATGTAAAGTAAATATTGGAACTTTCACCCACTATTTTTGGACGTTCTAAGCATCAGGCGTACTGGAGTGATATTTTGAGTGAATTGGAAAAGATTCTGAAGATGGAACTTGATGGTGTTTTATTTCTTAGGCCTACCCAGCAGTCGAAGTATTAATGCACATCCCAAAAAAACTTTTTAGCATCCTGACTTTTTGTGCCAGGAAGAACTTGGATATCCGATAAGGCCCCTGGACTTTTTGGTTGGCTGAAATTAATCATAGAATACATTCCTTTGGATTTTTTGATGTGTATGTTACTCTCAAGAACAAATAGTTTTCATAAAACATGGCAAGACTTTCTACAATATGTTGATGTAAACATGTCTGATATATTAATAAGGGTTTTTTATAGGATGTGGCGATGATGTCTAAATTTTGTTGGAATTGTTCGGACAGCTAATATCTGTGAGGGGTGAAATGTAAATTTAAATGTTTCTGGTAATTGAAAATTCTGTTGTGCTGAGCAAATGAAAATTTAAAAAAAGCACAGAAAATGAAGTGGGATGAAAGTACCTGTAATTGTAGAAGCATTTTCTTCCTACCCTCAGCTTGAATTCCACCCTGGGCTATATGAGGTCTGCTCCTCTGGTCCGTGCTTGGAATAGACTTTCAATTAATATATTATTCTGAATAATAGGAGATGTAAAATGACTTGGCACTGGGACCTCCAATTTGTACAGAGGACAGTCCACTGAGGAATTCCTGCCATGAGATATTGACTATAGCATAACTATGAACAAAGAACTTCACCTATTCTTCAGAAGATACATGCCTTGAGAAGAGAGACATCATGATAATGATAATAACAACAGGAGAAGAAATGCATATATCCAAAGTTAAAATGGATATATTGAAATATGTTACAAAATACCGACAACTGGAAGAGCACTGGATGTGATAATGTTCATAATTATTGGTATAATAAATTTACTTGCCTTCAGCCATACATATGAATGCATATCAAAAATTTTCTGGAAAAAATCTGAACAAAATGGTTCTGTCCAACTTTAAACCTGTTCACTAATTTAATGAATCCGATAAATCAAGTATGAAATGAAACACAAAGAAATGAGACACATCTTAACATTCCCGCGATACCTGGATTATTTAGAATTATATGCTCCTTCATTAGTTAAGCTAAAACAATTAATGTAAATAGTAAATTATTTTCGGAAGATTTATTGGACCATTGACCAGCGGCCAGTCCGGTGTTTAGAGAGAAGGAGAATTCAATGAGGTTCACTGATAGAGGATAAAATGCAGGTGCGGCTCATAGACGCGTAATAGAACTTTGAACAGCGGCCAACCGGCGTTTACGATTGATTTGTAAGAGCACATTGAAAGAAGATAAGGGCATCTGTAGTGGCCATCATTCAAATTGGCATAGCCGGAGTGGTAATTTTAGCAGGCCAGGCAACATTTATGTAAAAGAGTACAGGCGATGTTTGGGGCTGAATTCCTTCGGCAGTACAGGAGAAAAACAACAGAGGAGCATATATAAATGGTGTGTGTGGGGGGCGGGGGCAGGGGGAGATAAAAACACAAGGTAATAGTGAAACATGAATGAAAAGGGATGAAATAAAGAACTAGGCAGTTGGCAGAAAACATCGACAGAAGGCCATAGGAAAAGGAAAAGGGCAGGTGGAGCACTGGAGGCAGGCCATAGGTGGGCAAGGAGATAAGGTAAGAGTGGGAAAGAGGGATGGAAAACGTGAAGCAGAGGGTAGTAGGGGGCACTACCGGAAGTTGTAGAACCCGATGTTCAGGTCATCTGATTGCTGGCCAACCAGACGGAATATAAGGTGTTGTTCCTCCAGCCTGCATGTGACCTCATCATTTCGGTTGAGACACTCCCCTTTTATGTTACACCTATCACCTTCTGTTTCTCTCTCCCTTCCCGCTGCATTTCAAATCTGCTCATCAGCTTGTTTTTTCTCCCCCCCCAGTCCTACCGAAGTGCCTCAGCCAGAGAAGTCGAATGGATGCAGCCTGGCCTGCTGACTTCCTCCAGCTTTTTGAGTGCATAGCTTCGATTTCCAGCATTTGCATCTGCATGTTTTCTCTTGTTTAATTCTAAGGTTCAGCTCTTGGAGGCTTCAGCAAAGAGAGGCTTCCCTCAGAGAAGGCAGAGGAAAGAGCATCTCAGGTTGTTCCCTTCTCTTCTTTATATCTGCTCAGCTAGGACATTAGGAATGACAGGTAACGTTGTCAAATGACTCCCCTTGAGGGATGTGGGAAGGCAGGGAGACCTCCATTGTCTCTAGCCACTACAACAGCTGGAAGTCCGTCCAGCTGCACCTTCTAATAGACAGCGTTAAGGAGTTGGATCTCGAACCGCATGACACTCCGAATCATTCGAGAGGTTGGAGGTGTGAAAGATACAGCATATAGAGAGTTTGTTGCTCCCAAGGTGCAGACAAAGGAATCTGAGTGACAGTCTGAAAGGAGAAAGTGAATAGGGAACTATCTCCCTCAAAAATATATGGCAACCCTATGGCCACCCCTCTCCAATCCCTCCCAACAAGAGAGATAGCACTTAGATAATGCCGGATATTGGGGTATGGTGATGAACGAACAAACGAAAGCCACACTGATCGGCTCCCTGGCAGAGAGTCTGACTTGTGACTCAGAAGCAACGTGGGGAGAAGAGGCATACTATGGTGAGAGGGAATTCATTAGTTATGGGAATGGACGTGAAGTTCTGAGGGTGAGAAAGAGATACCCGAATGGCGTGTTAATTCTCGGTTGCCAGGTTCCCAGAAAACACGGATCAAATCCTTAGAATACTTAACAGGTAAGATGGAAAGGCAGACATTGTGGACAACTTAGGTACTAATAATGAAGATCATTCATGGGCGAGGTTCAGCGTGGGGAAATCAGAGAGTTACTTGCAAGTTAAACCCAGGGTTGTGATCTCCGAGTTGCTACCCATACCACCTGCTAGTGAGGCCGGAACTAGAACAGCTATACAGTTTAAAACCTGGCTAAGGAGCTAGTGTAGAAGGTAGGGCATAAGAGTTTTGGATCACTGGGCTCTCTTCCAGGGATTGCGTGGCCTGTACAGAAGCGATTGTTTGCACCTGAGCTGGTGGTGAGCTAATATCACAGTAGGAAGATTTACTAATGCTGCACAATGGTGTTTAAACTAGAATTGCAGTAGGATGGGATCCCGAGTGCCAGAAGAGTTAGTGGAGAGTTTGTAGAAGCAGATGTTGGTAGGACCTTAAAGAACATTAGGAATGAAAATGTTGAGCATTGTGTGAAATTTGTCCTGAGCTGGCAATATATTAAAATGTAATAAGTATGGAAGGAAATGCAGATGATATTTCTGAAGATGAGGTAGCTGGTTTACAAATAGAGGCAATGTGTATAGAGGATAAACTATTGATTGGGCACAAATGCAGTCAGCAGGATGAGTTACAATGTAAAAGGCAGACAAAATCGAAAAGCGCGAATAAAGGACTGAAGATGTTGGATTTGAATAGGAGCAGGATATGGAATGAGGTAGATTAACTTGCAGCACAGTTGCAGATAGGCAAGAATGATATTGTACATGTCACTGAATCAGAGCTGAAAGATTATTGCTGGAACGTTAACGTTCAAGGATAAACGTTGTATCAAAATTATGTTGGTAGGCACAGGGGGCGGCTTTGCCGGTTGGTAAAACATGAAATCAAATTTTTAGAAAGAAGTAACCCAGCATCGGAAGGTGTTTAATCATTGTGGATTGAGTGAAAGAACTGCAAGGATAAAAATACCCTGATCGGAGTTGTATATAGATGCTCCAAGCAGTAGTAAAGATGTGCCCGACACGTTACAAAGAGAAATAGTAAATGAATGCTAAAAGGGCAACGTTGCAACAGTCATGGGTAATGTCAATAGATAGAGCCATAAGTAATGGTAGGTTGGAGGATTGGAAAGATTTTCAAATCAACTGAAGGCAAGTAAACATCCATTAAGAAGGTAAAGATGACATGCGAATGTATGGTAGTCAATAATATCAAGCAGGATACCAAGAGTTTCTTCATATACATAAAGTGTAAAAGGGAGACAATAAAAAAGTGGACTAACTGAATAAGTAGTTTGCATCAGTCTTCACTGTAGAAGAGAGCAACAGTATGATTGAAGGGCATGACGTAAGGGACAGGAAATGTATGAAGGTATCATAAGAAAAAGTTTCTTGGAAAACCGAAAAAGGTCTGAAGGCAGATAAGGCACCTGGACCAGATGTTGTGCACCCCAGAGTTCTGAAAGAGGTTGCGGAAGGGATTGAGAAGGCATTAGTAATGATCTTACATGATTCACTAGAGTTTGGAATTGTTCTGGAAGACAGGGAAATTGCAAATGTCATTCCAGTCTTCTAAAAGGGAGAGAGACGGAAGAAGGGAAAAGTTAGGCTAGTTTTTCTGACTTCAATAGATGGGAAGATGTTGGAATTGATAATTGAGGATGAGTACTCAGAGTACCTGGTGGTACATAATAAAATAGGACCCAATCAGCATGGTTTTCTAAAGGGGAAATCTTGCCTGAAGAATCTTTTGGAATGCTTTGAAGAAGTAACAAGCAGGCCAGACAAAAGATAATCCCTTGATGTTGTCTACTTGCATTTTCAGAAGATCTTTGAAACGGTGCCACACATGAAGCTACTTAACAAGCTTCGAGCCTATAGTATTATCAGAAATATTCAAGCATGAATAAAGTAGTGCTGATTGGCAAGGGAAAAAGAGTTGGAATGAAGCGAGCCTTTATTTGACTGTATAGAAAATACAAAAAAAAAACATCTGACGTGCGAAGGGACCTGGGAGTCTTGGTACAGGATTCTCTAAAGATTAATCTGCAGGTTGAGTCTATGGTGAGGGAGGCGAATGCAATGATAACATTCATTTCATCACTCCTAAAATATAAAAAAAACAAAGATCTAATATGGTTATTGATAAATATTCTGAGCCTCACTTGCAGTATTGTGAGAAGTTTTGGGCCCCTAATCTTAGAAAGGATGTGTGGAATCTAGAGAGGTCCGTGAAAGGAGGTTCATGAAAATTACTCCAGGATTGTGAATCTGAAAATTATGGGCCTACATTGAATAAATCTAAGGATGCACTCATACAAAACAATGGAATGGTTAAAGGCCTTGATGGAGTGGTTGTGGAGTGTATGTTTCCTACGGTGGGAGAGTCTCAGTCCACAGGATACAGCCGCAGAATTAAAAGCCATCCTTTTAGAAGCGAGATGAAAATTAATTTCTTTAACCAGAGAGTGGTGAATCTGTGGAATTATTTGTCAGAGGTGTCTGTGGAGTCCAAGTCTTTATGCATATTTAAAGCAGAGTTGATGAACCTTCGATTTGTCAGGGTTTGAAAGGATACAGGGAGAAAACAGGACATTAGGTCTGAGAGGAAGCTTAGATCAGTTACCCAAAAGACAAAGCAGACTTCACCGTTTGGAGCAAGAAGACTGCGGGAGAACGGCTGTTTTTTCAGAGCGAAGCGAGTTTTTACTACTTGGGTTCAAGAGTGGCGAGACTGCACAGGCGCGTGATGTCAGCCAGTAGAGCGCGGAAGGTTGGAAAAGAAGACTGCCGTATCGAGCAGGCAGCGTCGGAGCGGGCAGCAGCATGATAGGGCTTTGGATCAACGAGATTTGGCGGTAACGGGTCGAGGCGAGGTAGGATGTATGTGTGTGAGAACAGTGTTTTGTGCTGGGTGCAATATGTAGGGGGTCCTGGAGTCTCCCAGCCTCCCGGACGGCCATATCTGCACTAGGTGTGTCGAGCTGCAGCTCCTGAGGGACTGAGTTAGGGAACTGGAGATGTAGCTTGATGACATCCGCCTAGTGAGGGAGAGCGAGAAGTTGATAGAGAGTTGTTATAGGCAGGTGGTCACACCAGCGTCACGGGAGACAGACAAATGGGTCACAGTCCGGAGCCGAAAGGGGAAGAGTCAGGTACTAGAGAGTACCCCTGTGGTTGCACCGCTTGATAATAAGTATTCCTGTTTGAGTTGGGGAGGGGAAGCCTAACTGGTGGAAGCGGCAGTGATCTGGCCCTGAAGCTCGGAAGGTTAGGGAAGGAAAGAGGAAGGCAGCAGTGATAGGGGACTGTATAGTTCGGGGGTCAGGCAGGCGATTCTGTGGACGCAGGAAAGAAACTCGGATAATAGTTTGTGTTCCATGTGCCAGGGTCCGGGATGTTTCAGATTGCGTCCAAGATTTCCTGCAGTGGGAGGGAGAACAGCCAGAGGTCATGATACATATTGGAACCAACGACGTAGGTAGAAAAAGAAAATAGGTCCTGAAAAAAAAAGACTGCAGGCAGATAGGAAGGAAGTTGAGAAGCAGGACCGCAAAGATAGTAATCTCGGATTACTGCCTATGCCACGCGACAGTGAGAATAGGAATAGCATGAGGTGGAGGATAAATGCGTTGCTGAGGGATTGGAACGGGGGAGGGATTCAGATTTCTGGATCATGGGACCTCTTTTGGGGCAGGTGTGACCTGTACGAAAAGGATGGGTTGCAGTTGAATCCCATGGGGACCAATATCCTGGCGGCGAGGTTTGCTACGGCTACAGGGGAAGATTAAACTAGAATTGCTGGGGGGGGGGGGGGTGAGGGGAGATGGGAATAGAACTGAAGAGGCTGTGGAAGAGGAGGTTAGCTCACAAATAGAGAAAGCTTGTAGACAGTGCGAGAGGGAGGATAGGCAGCTGATAGAGAAGGGACGCACTCAGGCTGAAGGCTTAAGATGTGTCTATCTTAACGCAAGGAGTGTTGTGAACAAAGCGGACGAGCTTAGAGCGTGGAGAAGTACTTGCAGTTATGATATGGTGGCCATTACAGAGAGTTGGATGGCTCAAGGACAGGAATGGTTACATCAACTGCCGGTTTTACATGTTTCAGAAAGGACAGGGAGGGAGGCAAAAGAGGTGGTAAGGTGGCACTGTTGATCAGAAATAGTATCACGGCTGCAGAAAAGTTGGACGCCATGGAGGGACTTTCTCCGGACTCTCTGTGCGTGGAGGTTAGGAACAGGAAGGGTTCAATAATTTTACTGGGTGTTTCTTATAGGCCACCCAAAAGTAACAGGAATATTGAGGACCAGATAGGGAAATAGATCCTGGAAAAGTGTAATTGTCATAATGGGAGATTGTAATTTCCCAAATATCGATTGGCATCTCCATAGAGCAAGGGGGTTAGATGGCGTGGAGTTTGTTAGGTGTGTTCAGGATAGTTTCTTGACACAATATTTAGATAAGCATACAAGAGGAGAGGCAGTACTTGATTTGGTATTGAGAAATGAACCTGGACAGGTGTCAGATCTCTCAGTGGGAGAGCATTTTGGAAAAAGTGATCATAATTCTAACTGCTTTACAATTGCATTGGACAGAGATAGGAACAGACAAATTAGAAAAGCGTTCAGCTGGAATAAGGGGAATTATGAGACTATCAGGCAGGAAATTGGAGGCTTAAATTGGAAACAGATGTTCTCAGGGAAATGTACAGAAGAAATGTGGCAAACATTCAGGGGATATTTGTGTAGAGTTCTATATAGGTACAGGACAGGGAAGTTATAGTAGGGTACAGGAACCGTGGTGTACAAAGCCGTATTAAATCTAGTCAAGAAGAAACGAAAAGCTTACAAAAGGTTAAGAGAGCTAGGTAATGTTAGAGATCTAGTATATTATAAGTCTACTGATAATACTCAGCAGTCTGGATGTAGGGTGTGAGCTGAATGAAGAGTTGCAAAGGTAATGATGCAGTTGTCATGTTGCAAAGGTAATGGTATAGTTGTCATGGGAGATTTCAACATGAGGGTAGACTGGGAGAATCAGAATGGTACTGGACCCCAAGAAAGGGAGTTTGTGGAGTGCCTCCGAGATGGATTCTTAGAACAACTTGTACTGGAGCCTACCAGGGAGAAGGCAATTCTAGATTTAGTGTTAAGCAATGAACCGGATCTGATCAGGGACCTCGAGGTAAAGGAGCCATTAAGAGGTAGTGACCATAATATGATATGTTTTAACCTATAATTTGAGAAGGAGAAAGGAAAACCGGATGCGTCAGTATTACAGTTGAACAAAGGGAACTATGGAGCTATGAGGAAGGAGCTAGCCAAAGTTCAATGGAACAATACCCCAGCAGGGAAGACAGTGGAACAACAATGGCAGGTATTTCTGGGAATAATGCACAAGGTACAGGATCAGTTCATTGCAAAGAGGAAGAAAGATCCTAAGGGGAGTAAGGGGCGGCCGTGGCTGACGAGGGAAGTAAAGGAGAGTATAAAAATAAAAGAGAAGAAGTATAACATAGCAAAGATGAGCGGGAATCCGGAGGACTGGGAAGCTTTTAAAGAGCAACAGAAGATAACAAAAAAGGCAATACGCAGAGAAAAAAATGAGGTACGAAGGTAAACTAGCCAAGGATATAAAGGAGGATAGTAAAAACCTCTTTAGGTATGTGAAAAGAAAAAAAAAAGTGAAGACCAAATTTGGGCCATTGAAGTCATAAACGGGTGAATTTATTATGCGGCACAATGAAATGGCAGATGAGTTGAACAGGTACTTTGGATCTGTCTTCACTAGAGAAGACACAAACAATCTCCCAGATGTAATAGTGCCCCAGGATCTCGGGTAATGGATGAACTGAATGGAATTTATATCAGGCAAGTAATGGTGTTGGATAGACTGTTGGGTCTGAAGGCTGGTGAGTCCCCAGGACCTGAGCATCTGCAACGCAGGGTACTTAAGGAGGTGGATCTAGAAATAGTGGACACATTGGTAATCACTTTCCAATGTTCTATAGAGTCAGGAACAGTTCCTGATTGGAGGGTGACTAATGTCCCACTTTTCAAGAAAGGAGAGAGAGAAAAAACGGAATTATAGACCAGCCATCCTGACGTCAGTGGTGAAAGATGCTGGAGTCAATTATAAAAGAGGAAATTACGACACATTTGGATAGCAGTAGAAGGAACAGTCAGCATGGATTTATGAAGGGAAAATCATGTCCGACTAATCTTCCGGAGTTTTCTGAGGATGTAACTATGAAAATGGACAAGGGAGAGCCAGTGGATGTCGTGTACCTGGACTTCCAGAAAGCTTTTGATAAAGTCCCACATAGGAGATTAGTGGGCAAAATTAGGGCACATGGTATTGGGGCCCGAGTACTAACATGGATTGAAAGTTGGCTGGCTGACAGGAAACAAAGAGTAGCGATTAACGGGTCCCTTTCGGAACGGCAGACTGTGACCAGTGGGGTACCGCAGCTGTTTCCAATATACATTAATGATTTAGATGAAGGGATTAAAAGTAACATTAGCAAATTCGCCAATGACACATAGCTGGGTGGCAGTGTGAAATGTCAGGAGTATGTTAAGAGAATGCAGGGTGACCTAGACAGGTTGGGTGAGTGGGCAAATGTATGGCAGATGCACTCTAATGTGGATTAATGTGAGGTTATCCACTTTGGTGGCAAGAACAGGAAGGCAGATTGCTATCTAAATGGAGTCAAGTTAGGAAAACGAGAAGTACAACGAGATTTAGGTGTTCTTGAACATCAGTCAATGAAAGCAAGCATGCAGGTACAGCAGGCAGTGAAGAAAGCTAATGGCATGCTGGCCTTTATAACAAGAGGAATTGAGTATAGGAGTAAAGAGGTCCTTCACCAGCTGTACAGGGCCCTGGTGAGACCCAACCTGGAGTATTGTGTGCAGTTTTGGTCTCCAAATTTGAGGAAGGACATTCTTGCTATTGAGGGAGTGCATTATAGATTAATAAGGTTAATTCCTGGAATGGCGGGACTGTCATATGTTGAAAGATTGGGGCGACTGGAATTTAGAAGGATGAGAGGGGATCTGATTGAAACATATAAGATTATTAAGGGATTGGACAAGCTGGAGGCAGGAAACATGTTCCCGCTGACGGGTGAGTCCAGAACTAGAGGCCACAGTTTAAGAATAAGGCCACTTAGAACAGAGATACGGAAAATATTTTTTTCACCTGGAGAGTGGTGGATATGTGGAATGCTCTGCCCCAGAAGGCAGTGGAGGCCAAGTATCTGGATGCTTTCAAGAGAGAGTTAGATAGAGCTCTTATAGATAGTGGGGAGAGGGCAGGAACGGGGTACTGATTGTGTATGGTCAGCCATGATCACAGTGAATGGCGGTGCTGGCTAGAAGGGCCGAATGGCCTACTCCTGCACATACTGTCTATTGTATATTGTTTACTTGGAAAGAGCTTAAGAAGGAAATGAGTAAAACCAGAAGGGGCCATGGGAAGGCCTTTGCCGGCAGATTTAATTAAAACCCCAAAGCATTCTTCAAGTACGTGAAGACCAAGCAGATAAGACGGGAAACAATAGGACCTATCAAGTGTGACAGTGGGAAAGTGTGTATGGTACTGGAAGAAATAGCAGAGGTTCTTAATGAATACTTTACCTCAGTATTCACTATGGAAAAGGAGATCAGTGATTGTAGTGATAGAACATAGAACATAGAATAGTACAGCACATTACAGGCCCTTCGGCCCATAATGTTGTGCCGACCCTGAAACCCTGCCTCCCATGTAACCCCCCAACTTAATTTCCTCCATATACTTGTCTAGTAGTCTCTTAAATTTCACTTGTGTATCTGCCTCCACCACTGACTCAGGCAGTGCATTTCACGCACCAACCACTCTCTGAGTAAAAAACTTCCTCTCATATTCCCCTTGAACTTCCCTCCCCTTAACTTAAAGCTATGTCCTCTTCTACTGAGCAGTGTTGACCTGGGGAAGAGGCGCTGGCTGTCCGCACTGTCTATTCCTCTTAATATCTTGTACACCTCTATCATGTCTCTTCTCATCCTCCTTCTCTGCAAAGAGTAAAGCCAATTTACGCTTAATCTCTGATCATAATCCATACTCTCTAAACCAGGCAGGATCCTGGTAAATCTCCTCTGTACCCTTTCCAATGCTTCCACATCCTTCCTATAGTAAGGTGACCAGAACTGGACACAGTACTCCAAGTGTGGCCTATCTCAGCCTCATCATTACATCTCTTAAACTCTATCCCTCGACTTATGAAAGCCAACACCCATAAGCTTTCTTAACTACCCTATCTACCCGTGAGGCAACTTTCAGGGATCTGTGGACATGTACCCCCAGATCTCTCTGCTCCGCCACTCTACAAAGTATCCTGCCATTTACTTTGAACTCTGCCTTGGATTTTGTCCTTCCGAAGTGTACCACCTCACACTTCTCCGGGTTAAACTCCATCTACCGCTTCTCTGCCCACTTCTGCTTCCTCTCTGCAATCTTCGACAATGCTCTATACGAGCTACAACACTACCAACCTTTGTGTCATTTACAAACTTGCCAACTCACCCTTCTACCCCCACATCCAGGACGTTAATAAAAATCACAAAAAGTAGAGGTCCCAGAACAGATCCTTGTGGACACCACTAGTCACATCCCTCCAATCTGAATGTACTCCCTCCACCACGACCCTCTGCCTTCTGCAGGCAAGCCAATTCTGAATCCATCGGGCCATACCTCCCTGGATCCCATGCCTTCTGACTTTCTGAATAAGCCTACCATGTGGAACCTTGTCAAAAGCCTTACGATGATCCATGTAGATCACATTCACGGCGCTACCCTCATCTATATGCCTGGTCACCTCCTCAAAGAACTCTATCAGGCTTGTTAGGCACGATCTGCCCTTCACAAAGCCATGCTGACTGGCCCTGATCAGACCATGATTCTCTAAATGCCCATAGATCCTATTTCTAAGAATACTTTCCAACAGCTTTCCCACCACAGACGTCAGGCTCACTGGTGTGTAATTATCTGGACTATCCCTAGTACCATTTTTGAACAAGGGGACAATCCACCGGTACCATCCCATGGACAATGAGGACATAAAGATACTAACCAGAGGTTCAGTAATCTCTTCCCTTGCCTCATGGAGCAGCCTGGGGAATATTCCGTCAGGTCCAGGGGACCTATCTGTCCTAATGTATTTTAACAACTCCAACAACTCCTCTCCCCAAATATCAACGCGCTCCAGAACATCATCCTCACTCATATTGTCCTCACCACCATCAAGTTCCCTCTCACCGGAGAATACCGAGGAGAAGTATTCATTGAGGACCTCGCTCACTTCCACAGCCTCCAGGCACATCTTCGCACTTTTATCTCCAATCGGTCCTACCTTCATCCTTTTGTTTTTCACATAATTGAAGAATGCCTTGGGGTTTTCCTTTACCCTACTCGCCAAGGCCTTCTCATGCCCCCTTCTTGCTCTTCTCAGCCCCTTCTTAACCTCCTTTCTTGCTACACTATATTCCTCAATAGACCCATCTGATCCTTGCATCCTAAACCTCATGTATGCTGCCTTCTTCCACCTGACTAGATTTTACACTTCAGTGTGTCACCCATGATTCCTTCACCCTACCATTCTTTATCTTCCTCACCGGGACAAATTTACCCCTAACTTCCTGCAATAGATCCTTAAACATCGACCGCATGTCCACAGTACATTTTCCTGAAAAAACATAATCTCAGTTCACATTCCCGTGATGACTTTCAGCAGACTGAAAAAGTTGATATTAAGATAGAGGATGTGCTGGAGCTTTTCGAAAGGATCAAGTTGAATAAGTTGCTCGGACAGGACAAAATGTTCCCTGGGCTACTGTGGCAGGCGAGGGGAGGAGATTACGGAGCCTTTGGCAACAATCTTTGCAAGATCAATGGGGATGGGAGAGGTTCCAGTGGATTGGTAAGTTGCGGATGTTGTTTCTTTATTCAAGAAAGGGAGTAGAGATAGCCCAGGAAATTATCGACCTGTTAGTCCTATCTCAGTGGTTGGTAAGACGATGGGGAAGGTCCTGAGAGGCAGGATTTATGACCATTTGGAGAGTTATAATATGATTAGGAGTAGTCAGCATAGCTTTGTAAAGGGCAGTTCGTTCCCTACGAGCCTGATTGAATTTCTTTTGAGGATTTGACTAAAAACATTGATGAAGGAAGAGCAGTAGATGTAGTGTATATGGATTTCAGCAAGGCATTTGTTAAGGTAACCCATGCAAAGCCTATTGAGAAAGTAAGGAGGCATGGGATCCAAGGGTACATGGCTTTGTGGATCCAGAACTGGCTTGCCCACTGAAGGCAAACAGTGGTTGTTGACGGGTCATAATCCGTATGGAGGTCGGTCACCAGTGGAGTGCCTCAGGAGTCTGTTCTGGGAACCTTACTCTTCGTGATTTTTATAAATGACCTGTTTGAGGAAGTGGGGATGGGCTAGTAAGTTTGTTGATGACACAAATGTTGGAGGTGTTGTGCATAGTGTGGAAAGCTGTCAGAGGTTACAGCAGGTGATTGATAGGGTGCAAAACTGGGCTGAGAAGTGTCAGATGGAGTTCGAAATCACTTAAGTGCGAAGTGACTAATTTTGATCGCTCAAATATGATGGCAGAATATAGTATTAATGGCAAGACTCTTAGCAGTGTGGAGGATCGCGGAATGTTGGAGTCCGAGTCCATAGGGCACTCAATGAAGCTGCATAAGTTGACACTGTGGTAAAAAAGGCGTATGGTGTATCGGCCTTCATCAATCGGCGAATTGAATTTTGGAGCCGAGAGATAATGTTGCAGCTTTACAGGATACTGGTCAGACCCCATTTGGACTGCTGAGCTCATTGCTGGTCGCCTCAATGTAGGAAGGATGTGGAACTCATAGAAAGGGTTCAGAGTAGATTTACAAGGATGTTGACTGGATTGCGGAGCATGCCTTATGAGAATAGGTTGAGTGAACACGGCCTTTTCTCCTTAGAGTGAAGGAGGATGAGATGTGACCTGATAGAGGTGTACAAGATGATGAGAGGCATTGATGATGTGGATCGTCAGAGGCTTTTTACCATGGTTGAAATGGCGAAAGCAAGAGGGCACACTTTTAAGGTGCTTGGAGTAGGTACAGAGGAGATGTCAGGAGTAAGTGTTTTACTGATAGAGTGGTGAGTGCGTGGAATGGCCTGTCGGCAACGGTGGTGGAGGCGGATACGATAGAATATTGGAAGGGGCTTTTATATAGCTACTTGGAGCTTAGTAAAATAGAAGGCTATAGGTGAGCCTCATAAGGCAGGGACATGTTCGGCACAACCTTTTGGGCCGAAGGGCTTATATTGCGCTATAGCTTTTCTACGTTTCTATGTTTCATGGATTGGCCAAATGGCCAACTTATGCTTCTATATCTGATAGTGTCATGGACTCATAAGCATGAACTTTGAACTGGATACATGCAAGACATTAAACATAAGGAAATCTGCAGTAGTGTTAGTGGAATACAAAATAGCGTGCAAGACACAATAAAACCGATGGATGAATATGCAACATCTATGTATCTAGTGATCAACAAGGAAAGAAAACAGATCATAGTGCAATAAATGAAAAACGCTCAACAGAATTTACTTCAAGGCTTAAAAAATCTTCCAATCGGAGCTCAATATTAAAAATATAACAAATGAAATAAACCGTTTCTCTACACCTATATTAATGTATTTTTTGCATAATATCTAGGTTCTAAAACAATCTGGAAAATTTACTAAAAGAAGAAATGAAAAGACACATTTCGGATAACATCATATCAATTCGAATGCGCTTAGATTAGCATTACCTATGACAGAATGCATAACAGTCCCTTAAATTTTAGACACCCGTCAAATAAAACTTCTAAGGATATATTTCCATCAACGGAAACAGGAATTAGCTCTCCTCACAGATATATGCAATTTTGATCCAAAGTATACGTCACTTAACTTAAATGAGAGCGCAACGCAGATATATGAAGAGGTGATCACTGTTGAGAAAAAGTTATCCAATGGAAGAACCTGGTCCTATATTCAGAACATCCACACGATCTGAGCAGACAGATGGTGTACTGCTCAACAGGCGGGCAGGCACCAGTAAACCTGAGAAATATCGTGCTAACATTCAAAGTAGTCCATCAACATCACCGGCTGTGACTTCTGCAAGTTTTCTCAATGGTGCGGTCCAGTTACAACTGCGATCACTCAAGCAGTAAAGAGGAGAAAGGCATGCATAGAATTGTCATTAGAAATTAACACATTCATAATGCGTATATATCACCGAGCAACGGAACTCGAGATGGACATGACAGGATAGAGTGAATACTTCATCAACAGTTTCACAGTAGTAACTACGTAAATCTTCAGAAAGCCTCAAGGCTAAACACCGTATAAATGTAGAATAGCCCGAAAGTTCCTAAAAATTGACACGCGTGTGCGACTGGCTACACCCGTGCTTCAGAACAATTAATTTAATAGATACAGCCATTCCAAACACACATGATTTACAGAAATCAGTAAGTGAAATACACCAGAAATGCGCTGAATTATTAGAGGAAATTTAGAGATTATGGAACATGAACATTGTATACATTCTCTCAAGAGTAATATCCACAACTGATATGATCCAAAAATCTTTGCACATTAAATCAAAGCAGCTATGTCTATGTAAATTTCCGGAAAGCGACAATATTAAATCAACAAAGAAATAGTCGGAAGATTTATAACATTTTAAAAGCGACTGTACTTGGCTATGACAGTATCCGAGGTTTAACCAGCGTGAGTGAGAAAAATACAGCAGCAATGATAATAACTATTTATATAGCAACCTTTAGATATCCGCATGCAGCCTCGAATTGCTTTACATAGATTATAAAGTAAAAACATTTTGCATAGATGTTTGTATCTGGATTTAGAAAGCATGCGTGCGTTCGTAATCAGTTTAATTACTGAACGCTTACTAGCTGTTGCATGGATGCTTTCAGATTCACGAAAGCATCCTGAGACAAAATCACACAAGAAACTGAAAGATGTTGGATTTTGGACATCGGCGAATCATATGGGTATCACAAACATCATTGTGGTGCAAGATTTTCATTACGGAGACTTAATTTTCAGTCTACCTTTACAAAATAATCATTATTAAAATGACCCAGGTGAAGGGATAGAAATATAATACAATTTTCCAGTTCTGTGTCTTCAATCTAAGACACTTAACCGCAGAAGCAACACAGGTTGCAATGCCATACTTTCAAAGAATAGTAACATTTCGCGGGGTTTCAAGATGGCGGCGCAGTGAAAAGTCTGCTTTGCTGAGCTCAGCACCGCAACACTGATAATTTCGCATATAAACCTATCCGTTTCAAGTTTTTCTTTTAAAATGCTCGTGTCGGATTTAATGACATGAACATTGATGCGTATTTTTTTGAGATGCTTCAACACCATGCCTTCGAAAGGTACTAAAAAGGTAGCCAAGATGGTCGGCACAGAACGCTTTCCTGGGGCTGAGGAGCTAGATACTTCTAGCTATGCTAACACGTTGGAGTCTGCTTTTCGTCAAGTAATTCAGGAAGTTACGGAGAACATATCCAAAATGTTCCACGAGAAGCTGGCTCCACACTCTCTAACATTCCAAAACCACCCATTGGAGCTTAAAAATCTTGATACAACAACGACCGAAGCCGAGGGCCGAGTCTCGGCGGTAGAAACTAAAACTGATCAGGCCCAAAGCCGCATCTAGGCGCTAGAAAAGCAAGTTCAAAGTGTGCCTAACTATATCGATGACCTTGAGAACAGAGGTAGGAGAAAGAATATACGAATTATCCGTCTACCTGAAGATACAGAAGGCAGCCAGCCAGCGAAGTTTTTTTTTATGTCTGGTTGCCTAATTTCCTTGATTTGGAAACCAAGGTTAGACGCATTAAAGCGGAAAGATATCATCGTACGCTGGCGCCAAAACCGGGCACAGGATAAGCAAAGAGTGATGGAGGCTTCGAGGCACCGCAGGACTGATGCCAGGCTTTAATATATGGGGGAACCAGGCTTATGCCTTTAAAAGATTTTTTCGGCAGCCGTTATTCGGAAGCGCAAGGAATTCGATCAGGTAAGGAAGCGCTGAGAGAATCTGGAAGCCAGTACTTTATACTATACCCAGCGGCGCTGAAAATCACCTGCAACGGCACCATCAAAATAGATGATTATTCTGGCAAAACTAAAACTTTTATGTACACGTTGGGCAAAGAATGTATGCACTATATTGTGTAGCCCTGGTTATGGACGATAAAATGCTCGATGGTCGTTTTCATTACCTTTTACCTTTTCATTACTCGACGGTAAGATATCTTATAGGATGGGTAACGCGTTTATTTTGATTACTACAGTTTCATTATTTGTTTAAATTAGCTGTGCTGCTCCGGTCTGAAGAGATTTAAACATGACGGTAACAAATAGGTGGATTGATAAATTATGACCTGTTTTCATTTTTGACTGTTAAATGCCACATTGGCAATGGGGAGAATATGGGGTGCTAGAAGTTTCAAATATCCCCTTCAAGTGTGGGAATCAGTCCTCTTGTTCAGCGCTGTTGGGGCTTTGTTCTTGCATGTGATTTATTTAGTTATTGCTGCTCAGCCGATCTTAAATCGCGTTTCTTCTCCTCTGGAGTCACATGCTCGTTATAAAGGGTTATGACCAGCAATATATTAAAATTGTGCACTTGGAACATTAAGGGGAGTCATTCACCAATCAAGAGAAAGAAAATCCTACCAAACCTGAAGAAAGAAAGGGTGGTTGTAGCCTTATTGCAGGAGACACATTTAAATGATAAAGAACATCTAAGACTACAACACAATGGGTTTGATCAAGTCTATTTTTCATCTTTTAATACCGGGGATGGTCATTTTAATTAGGAAGACCTTACCTTTTAAGTTATTAGACTGCATTAAGGATAAATATGGAAGATTTGTGATTGTAAAGGCTTCGATATATGGAGAGGAATATGGTATTCTCAATCCTGGCTGCTCTCTAGCTCATCTTCTCAAATTCCTAACAGATGCTTTTTCCAAACTTACAAGCTTTTCAATACAAAACTTTATTGTAAGTGGGGATTTTAATTCTGTCATGGACCCATTGATGGACAGAGTGCCCAATGGTTCCGATTGCTGCGCTCACAGTCCAAACAAATCATGGGCTTTAGTGGAAAATTAGGACTTGTGGATGATCGGTGGTTGTTCCATCCCTCGGACAAAGACTTCACATTGTTTGTCTAATCCACACAAGAATAGACCGTTTTTCTAAGCGCTAAAATGCTCCTAGATTTAGACGTACCCTGCAAAATTGGAAATATCGCTATTTATCACCATGCAGCAGTATGTTGAAATATTAAGTCCAAGGATAATTCAGCACGATCTAGACAATCGAGGCTGTATACTTTTATTTTAAAAGATAATAAATTTATAGACTACTTTGATTCCAAATTCAAAACTTTCCTCTCTCTTAATTCCAAATAAGCTAGCAGTCCATCGGTGCACTGGGAAAACACTAAGGCCTAGTGAAGAAGATTAACAATTCTTTCTCTGCTTGTAAGAAACGACAAGCTGTGGAACAGCAGCGTCTTGTGGAATCAAGGCTTGTGGCAGCTGAAAAGGATTATATTAATAAGCCTTCTGCAGCCAAGTTACAGAATATCACAACCCTACACTGTACACTAAACACTTACACAAGCAGCCAAAAGAAAATTGAGTTTTGCTATACAATGGTTGAACGTGGTGAAAAATCAGGTAGATATTTGGCTTTATTTATCTAGAAAGAAAAATCCTCCCAGACTATTGCTTCAATTAGGGATGGGACTGGATCCCTCACTAGTAATTCTAAAATGATTAATGTTGTGTTTAAGAATTTCTATTCTAAACTGTATCAATCTGAACAATGTATTGATGGACAATCTAGGATGTAGTCCTTACCTGGTCCTGATGGACTAATGAGTGAATTCTATAAAGAGTTCACAGGGTTATTATCAGAGCCTATGCTAAATATGTTCAATCATTCATTTAATTGTGTTCTCTTCCCACCTTCATTGAGAGAAGCTTATATCTCCCTAATTCTTAAGAAAGGAAAGACCCCTGAAGATAGAGCTTCCTACAGGCCTATTTCATTGTTAAATGTTGACTTTAAAAACTTATCTAAAACCTTAGTGTTATGATTAAAATCTATGTTACCTTTGCTCATAAAAGAGGATCAAATGGGTTTTGTAAAACGCCGTAGGTCATCTAACAATATCAGAAGATTACTTAATGTGATTCAGGGATGTCAGCAACAAGCAGTGGAAGGCTTCATGGTTTCCGCAGATGCAGAAATGTCCTTTGATTGTGTTGAATGGCCATATCATTTTTTTTTACTTTAGAACAATTTGGTTTGGACAATAATTTTATAAGTGAGTGAAAGTTTTTTACAAAGATTCTCACTAATGCTATGAGGTCGGATAATTTTAGTATTTTACCATTGATAATAATCTGTTTTCCTGTTCTTGCAACCAAAGTGGATAACCTCACATTTACCCACATTTCCTGTTCTTGGAACCAAAGTGGATAACCTCACATTTACCCACATTTCCTGTTCTTGCAACCAAAGTGGATAACCTCACATTTACCCACATTTCATTGCATCTGCCATGAATTTGCCCACTGACCTAACCTATCCAAGTCATCCTGCATCCTCTTAGCATCCTCCTCACAGCTAACCCCGCCGCCCAGCTTCGTATCATCCGCAAACCTGGAGATTCTACATTTAATTCCCTTGTCTAAATCATTAATATATATTGTAAACATCTTGTGTCCCAGCACTGAGCCTTGCGGTACCCCACTAGTCACTGTCTGCCATTCTGAAAAGGTCTCGTTTACTCCCACTCTTTGCTTCCTGTCTTCCAACCAATTCTCTATCCACATCAATGCCATACCTCCAATACCGAGTGCTTTAAGTTTCCACACTAATCTCTTGTGTGGGACCTTGTCAAAATCCTTTTGAAAATCTAAATATACCACATCCACTGGCTCTCCCCTATCCACTCTACTATATATATATATCTTCATTCGTCAAAGATTCGTCAGACTTGATTTTCCTTTCACAAATACATGCTGACTTTGTCCGATGATTTGACCTCTCTCCAAATGTGCTGTTATCACATCTTTGATAACCGACTCTAGCATTTTCCCCACCAGCGATATGAGACTAACTGGTCTATAATTCCCCTGTTTCTTTCGCCCTCCTTTTTTAAAAAGTGGGGTTACATTAGCCACCCTCCAATCTTCAGTAACTAATCCAGAAACCAAGGAATTTTGAAAAATTATCACTAATGCATCCACTATTTCTTGGGCTACTTTCTTAAGCACTCTGGGATGCAGACCATCTAGCCCTCGGGTTTTATCTGCCTTTAATCCCTTCAAATTACGTAACATCACTTCCCTACTAACATGTATTTCCCTCAGTTCCTCCATCTCACAGGACCCTCGGTCCCTTACTATTTCCGGAAGATTATTTATGTCCTCCTTAGGGAAGACAGAACCAAAGTAGTTATTCAATTGGTCTGCCGTGTCTTTGTTCCCATTGGTCACTTCACCTGTTTCTGACTGTAAAGGACCTGTGACCAATCTCTTTCTTTTCACATATCTATAAAAGCTTTTACAGTCAGTTTTTATGTTCCCTGCCAGCTTTCTCTGATAATCTTTTTTCCCTTTCCTAATTAAGTCCTTTGTCCTCCTCTGCTGGTCTCTGAATTTGTCCCAGTCCTCAGGTCTGCCACTTTTTTTTTTTGCTAATTTCTTTGTTTCTTCTTTGGATTCGATACTATCCCTAATTTCCCTTGTCAGCCATGTGTGCACTACCTTCCCTGGTTTATTCTTTTGCCAAACTGGGATGAACAATTGTTGCAGTTCATCCATGCGATCTTTAAATGCTTGCCATTGCATATCCACCGTCAACCCTTTAAGTATCATTTGCCAGTCTATCTTAGCTAATTCACGTCTCATACCTTCAAGTTACCCTTCTTTAAGTTTAGAACCTTTGTTAACTATGTCACTATTAACTATTAATTAACTATGAATTAACTATGTCACTCTCCATCTTAATGAAGAATTCCACCATATTATAGTCACTCTTACCCAAGGGGTCCCGCACGACAAGATTGCTAACTAACCTTTCCTCATTGCTCAATACCCAATCTAGAATGGCCTGCTCTCTGGTTGGTTCCTCGACATGTCGATTCAGAAAACCATCCAGCATACATTCCAAGAAATCCTCTTCCTCAGCACCCTTACCAATTTGGTTCACCCAATGTATATGTAGATTGAAGTCACTCATTACAACTACTGTTCCTTTATTGCACGCATTTCCAATTTCCTGTTTAATGCCAACCCCAACCTCGCTACTACTGTTAGGTAGCCTGTACACAACTCCCACCAGCATTTCCAGCCCCTTAGTGTTATGCAGCTCTACCCATATCGATTCCACATCCTCCAGGCTAATGTCCTTCCTTTCTATTGCGTTAATCTTCTCTCTAACCAGCAATGCTACCCCACCCCCTTTTCTTTCCTGTCTATTCCTCCTGAATATTGAATACCCCTGGATGTTGAGCTCCCATCCTTGGCCACCAATGGAGCCATGTCTCTGTGATCCCAACAATATCATATTCATTAATAACTATCTGCACATTCAATTCATCCACCTTGTTACGAATGCTCGTCGCATTGACACACAAAGCCTTCAGGCTTGTTGTCACCACACTCTTAACCCTTATACAATTATGTTGAAAAGTCTTTTTGCTTTTTGCCCTGGATTTGCCTGCCTGTCACTGGTCGCAGAGTTGTGTTGTTTACTAAGGCATATTTATCACACCTACATTTGATCAATTGTTCAAAGCTAACTTTACACAGTTATTTGACAAAATCAAACAGGACCTTGAACAATGGAGCACTCTTCCCATTTCTTGGCTTGGCCGAATATCCTTGCTCAAATGAACAGTCTTCCTCATCTACTCTACCCAATACAAATGATTCCAGTCATTTTTACCCAACAAATGCTTAAAAAAGACTTTTTTTCTTTCATCTGGAGCAAAAATAAAACCCTATATTAAAAAGTCTAAGTTACAGCTTCCTAGTAGTCCAGGGGGTCTAGATTTTCCAGACAACAAAAAGTATCAATTAAGTTCCTTTTTATTTTATGTGGTTGACTGGGTTTGCAGCGACCCCTCCTCAATTTGTGTGGACATTGAAGCTTTACTAGCAAAAGGCCCTCTTATTAATGTGCTTTTCCTGAATAAGATGGAACTATTTTAGGAATATTGTCACAATCCCGTAACAATTAATACAGTCAGGGCTTGGAGGGTGGTGTGACCAACTGTGGGCACCGCAGTGAAAATATCACCTTTCAGTCCAATAACCGGCAGTCCAGATTTTTAGCCTGGCATAATGGAGTCTGGATTTAAACTTTGGATTTCTAAGGGTATTTTCCATCTATGGGATTTGTTTGATGAAGCAACGATGATGTATTTTAGTCAAATAGTACAGAAATTTAACATACCCAACAAGAATCCTTTTTGTTTCTTTCAGATAAGAGACTATAAACTGAAAAAAAACACCATTGTTAAATGATTTCTATAGTTCTGCCATAGAAAAGAGAGTGTTTCCTTCTAAGAGTGAAGTCTCCATTCGTACCTTTTATAGCATCCTGAAGGAATGTTCTTGGGGGGGGGGGGGTGGAGTTTCAAGATGGCGACGTAAACTTCTGCCTTTCAGGCGCTCTTCATTTTTTCAACTATAATCACCCTTTAATCAAATCTTTTCGAATTTAATCACATGGGTTTATACTTTCGATTAACTTTTTTTTCTTCCTAAAACAATATTTGATCTAATCTTGTCAAACTTAAAATGGCTACAAGCAAGAAATCGTCTAAGGATCCTTTATCCATCGACGCAATTTCTAGTCTTTTGGACGTTAAACTGGATGCTAAACTTGCGGGTCTGGAAGGCAGATTAGATGGAAAGTTGATAGATCGCTTGAAACTAAGCTTCAATCGCAGGCATCAGACATTCAGCGACATGAAGATAAGATCGCGACTCTTGAAAAATCAATTTGTGAAAAAGTACGTACAATTGAAGCGCTGCAGAAGAAGGTAGAGTCGAATGCTAAAACTATGGATGAGTATAAGTTTAAAGTTACTGATCTCGAAAATCGATCTCGCAGACAGAATTTGCGTATCATCGGGTTTCCCGAAAAAGTTGAGCCCGGTGATTTAACTGATTTTTTCTCTAAATTACTATGGGAAACTTTCAGTGCTGAAGGTTTGCAATCTAAACCTGTTATCGACCGTGATCACAGAGCTGCGAGATTTTCGGCTCTGGTAAACCACGAGCGGTGATTGTTCGCCTTCATTGTCCTCGGGAGAAAGAGCTTTTAATTCGATTAGCTCGTAAAAAAGGTATGATTTCTTAAAACACTAGCACATTTCGAATTGTTGAAGATTATTCATACGATGTAATGAGAGCGAGAATCGCTTTTAAACCAGTGATGGCAGAGATTCACTCGATTGAAATTAAACAGGCTTTAATGTATCCAGCGAAGCTTAGGATTACGCTGAACGACAACAGTCAGCAATTTTTCAAAACTCCGGAAGAAGCGAAGAAATTTGTTGAAGAATATATATCTTCTAGTGCAACTTGAACTATGTGTCATGTTGAAGATTTTTCGGAGAGAGGATGCCATCTCATTTTAATTAACCTATGAAGCTGGGTTATAACTTCTTATCCTGATCTACGGGTTTGGTTCTTTTTTTTTACTATCATCATTGTTCTATAGATGCTCTTTTAATTTTTATAATATTTTTTTAAATTCTTTTTTCTATTTCAGATATACACATTTATATTTTGTAATAATGATTTATTTTTTTCAAGATGTCGTTTCTTCTTCCCATAAGACTTTGCTTTCTATAAGCATTTATTTGTTTGCCTGTACTTAGAAATGGGACGAATGTTTTGATTTTTTTAGTCTTTTTTTTATATATTGTAGTGTCTATTAAATCTTTTTTTTAATCCTATTTTGATAACTTTTTTTTATTAAACTTTTTTAACAGATTGCTGAATTTACAGTTATATTTTGTAAGATGGCTTTTTCAAAATGTCGTTTCTTCTTCCCATAAGTCTTTGCTTCTGAAACGTCATTTTTCTTGTGTTTGAATATGGAATTTTTTTTAAAGGTATATTACACTTTTAATTTTTAATGTTTATACTTTTTTATTAATGATTGTTTGTTTTATTATATTGTTTTTTTCATTCTGATTGATATATATTTTCTTTTTGCAACACTATATTTAAATCTGGGTGTCATATAGATTTTTTAAAATCTTTTTATGGAGCTGCCATCTTGAAATGGGGGTAAGGTTAGTGTTAGATTATGCGCCTGCCGCTTGGCTTTCCTTCGAAGGAGACCCATGTTAGGAGGGAGGATAATGAACGTTTTTTTCCGGTTCTGGTGGGTCAAAAATTTCACTCGAATTGTACCGCCAAAATTAGGGGTGTGTCTATTTTTATAGACCCCTCAATTTTGTTTACACATCATGAAATTATTTCTGATCCACAGGGCAGATTTTTGTTGATAACTGGTTCACTTTTTAATCGAAAAGTGGTTCTAGTTAATATTTATGCTCCAAACGTTGACTGCCCTGATTTTTTTAAACGTTTATTTATTTCCCTTCCTAATCTAAATGAATATATGTTGATAATGGGTGGAGATTTTAATTGTTGTTTGAATCCTTCGATGGATAGATCTAAACCTATCCGAACTCTTCCGAATATTACTTACTTATTAATTCTTTTATGGTTGATTCGGGAATTACAGAAATATGGCGGTTTTTGAACCCTAAAGATAAAGAATTTTCATTTTTTCACATGTATATCATAGTTATTCTAGAATTGATTATTTCCTTATTGATCATCGGTTATTAACGGATGTTATTGATTGTAAATATTATTCTATTACTATTTCAGATCATGCACCTTTGAAGTTATCTATTAAAATTTCGGACTTTTCCAATAATGTTAGATCTTGGAGACTTAACGCTACTCTGCTTCAAGACCCAGAATTTGTCACCTACATAAAACAGCAAATTTACTTGTTTTTCTCAACAAACTACTGAAGAAATTGACAGAGGAATACTTTGGGACTCTTTCAAGGCTTTTATCCGTGGACGAATTATCTCGTATTCCGCTGGTAAAAGGAAACAAAGATATTTAGATATTACTTTATTAGTGGATAAAATTAAGGAAATTGATAAGGTTTATTCCGTGACTCCTACCATAGAACTTCATAAGAAGAGAGTTGAGCTTCAAATGGAACATAGCTTATTATTATCTTCTTCATTTGAAAATCAATTAATTAGGACCAGGGCTCAATTCTATATTCACAGTGATCGAACTGGTAAACTGTTAGCTAATCAATTAAAAGCTATTTCGACTAAGCGACAAATTATTAAAATTCGTAAACAAGACGGTAATTTAACTACTGATCATAAAGAAATCAATAACACTTTTTAAGATTTTTATAAATCTTTATATCAATCAGAATTTTATGGTGACCTGTCCATGATGGATAATTTTTTAAACAATTTGAATATTCCTAAACTGATAGGTGAAGATCGTAGCTTGCTTGTTGCTCCTATCTCTATGGCCGAAATAGGTGAGGCTATCTCATCAATGATTTCAGGGAAAGCTCCTGGCCCTGATGGTTATATTGTAGAATTTTTCAAAACTTTTTCTTCTTTGCTTTCCCCTTGGTTATGTGAAATCTTTAATGATGCGTTTGCTAAGAAGAGATTACCTCAATCTTTTTATGAAGCTACTATCTCTCTAATTCTTAAAAAAGATAAAGATCCTACTTTATGTACATCTTATCGCCCTATATCATTATTAAATGTAGATTCTAAGATTCTTACAAAAAATTTAGCTATTAGATTAGAAAAGATTCTATCACAGATTATTTCAGAAGATCAAACTGGTTTCATTAAGAATCGGTATTCTTTTTTTAATGTTAGAAAATTGATTAATATAATTTATACTTCTTCACCCACAGTCCCAGAATGTGTTATCTCATTAGATGCTGAAAAAGCCTTTGATAGAGTTGAATGGACATACTTATTTAATGCATTGAGAAAATTTAATTTTAGTCCTAATTTTATATCATGGATTAAATTAATATATTATAAACCTGTTGCTTCTATTCTTACAAATAATTATAGATCCTCTTTTTTTCAATTATCTCGTGGTACGAGACAAGGTTGTCCTTTAAGTCCTTTATTATTTAATATTGCATTAGAACCTTTAGCCATTGCTATTCGTGAATCCCCTAATATTTTTGGTATTACCCGTAATGAGAAGTTATACAAATTATCACTTTATGCTGATGACTTGCTGTTATATATATCTGATCCTGATAGGTCTATTCCCGCTATTTTATCCTTGTTGGCTCAATTTGGTAGTTTTTCTGGTTTATTCCAGATTGAATTATTCCCCTTAAACGCGCAAACGTTATTGAATGACAGGATTCCATTTAAAGTTGTTACTGATAATTTTATCTATTTAGGTATAAAAAATACCAAGAAATATAAAGATTTATTTAGACTGAAATTTTTACCTATGCTTCATCAAATTCAACACCTTACTACAAGATGGTCTCCCTTATTCCTATCATTAGTTGGTCGGATTAATGCTATTAAAATGGTGATTTTACCGAATTTTTTATATTTATTTCAAGCCTTACCAATTTTTATTCCTAAATCTTTTTTTGACAACATTGATTCAAAAATTTCCTCATTTGTGTGGCAAAATAAAAACCCCAGGTTAAGTAAAAGGCAATTACAAAAATCTAAAAAAGATGGTGGTTTAGCTTTACCTAACTTTAGATTTTACTATTGGGCGAATAATATTCGTAACCTAACGTATTGGAAATTAGATTTGGACTCATCATTGTGTCCACAGTGGGTAAATTTGGAATGCAATGAGGTAAAGGGATATTCTCTATTCTCTGTTCTTGGTTCTTTTCTTCCAGCTGATTTAGTTAAATTCAATAAACAGATATCTAAACCTGTTATCAAACATACATTACGAATTTGGCTTCAATTTCGTAAATTTTTTAATCTGAAAAACTTTGTTCTTGATAGCCCTATTTTATTTTTTTTTCAAACCTTCCTTGACAGATCAAGCTTTTAGCATATGGAAAAGGAAAGGTATAAAATGTTTTCGAAATCTTTTTTTTGAAGGTACTTTGATGTCTTTTCACCAACTTTCCAATAAATTTAAATTACCTAAATCTAATTTTTTCAGGTATTTACAAATCAGAAATTTTTTACATAAAGTTTTACCATCTTTTCCCAATTCAACTTCAACGGATTTCTCAGATTTGATTTTTACCTTAAATCCTTGTCAGAAGGGATTAGTAGCTTTTTATTTATAATATGATTATGAAGATACAACCAGAGATATCTGATAGAATTAAACAACAATGGGAAAAAATAACTTCGATACAATATATCAACAGATAAATGGGAAAAAAATTATAAATGGTTAATTCTTCTTCTATATGTGCTAAACATGCTTTAATACAATTTAAAATTGTACATAGAGCTTATATGTCTAAAGATAAACTTGCTCGATTTTATTCTCATATTAACCCTCAATGTGACAGATGTCATTCAGAAGTGGCTTCATTGACCCACATGTTTTGGTCATGTCCCACTTTACATAACTATTGGAAGGACATATTTGTTACCATTTCTTCAATTTGGAACATCGATTTACAACCTCATTTTATTACTGCAATTTTTGGTATACCAAATGAGGATGGTAATCAGTTTTCTCCTTCAATCAGACGAATGATTGCTTTTGTAACATTAATGGCCAGAATGTCTATATTACAAAATTGGAAAGAAGTAAATCCTCCTACCACGTCTCAGTAGCTTTTTCAAACTATTTCTTATCTGAGTTTGGAAAAAATTAGAAGCACTATTTTTGACTCATCAATTAAATTTGAAGAAACTTGGGGACCGTTCATTCCACATTTTCATATGAATTAATTTGGCCTTTTCCAGACCTTTTCTCCGCTTATTCTTGTTCAGGTGTGGAGTTCCGGAGATCTTTGACACTATCATATACTTACAAACTGTTATTATTGCCCATGTTAGTTTAGTTTAGTGTTTTTTTTCCCATATATATTCTCTTTTATATATTTTCATTTTTTTTTCTTTTTCTTTTGACGATTATTTTTGTTTTTTTCATATATAATT
Source organism: Hypanus sabinus (assembly GCF_030144855.1). Taxonomy (NCBI): domain Eukaryota; kingdom Metazoa; phylum Chordata; class Chondrichthyes; order Myliobatiformes; family Dasyatidae; genus Hypanus; species Hypanus sabinus. Next base: position 29,161,541 of record NC_082706.1, read on the forward strand.
ATATAGACTCGATTGATTAATGTACTTTTTTTTCTTGATGTTCAATAGGATATTATTATCTTATTATTAATGTAATTTCAAGTCTATTGTATTCATAACCTATTCATTATTATGTTATTTTTTTTATATTTATATGAAACTCAATAAAAAGATTGAAAAAGAAAGAAAGGAATGGAGAGGCTGAGCTGCTGGGAAGGTTCTGTGAGGAAGAGCTGGGAGTAGAAATTACAGCTGAAAGCTTGGAAGACAACTGTGATAATGCAAAGTAGATTTCAGTTTTCAATAGAACTAAACCATTGCAAATCCAAATTCTGCACAGAACCCATCTGACTTCATATCGGCTCTCAAAATTTAAGATGGGGGTTTCTCCAATGTGCTTTAAATATAAAATAAATACTGGAACTTTCACCTATTGTCTTTGGACTTGTCCCGAACTTCAGGCATACTTGAGTGATAATCTGGGTGAAATGGGAAAGATTCTGAAGATGGAGCTTGAACTGGACCCAGTGTCTTTTCGCTTAGGCTTACCCAGCAGGTGTATTATTTATGCACATCAGAAGAAACTTGTAAACATCCTGACTTTTTGTGCGTGGAATAACATTTTATTTTGTTGGATATCTTATAAGGCCCCTTGACTTTTTGGTTGGCGAAAATTAATCACAGAATACATTCCTTTGGACTTTTTGACATGTATGGTACACTCAAGAAACAAATAGTTTTCATAAAACATGGCAAGCTTTTCTGCAGTATATGAATGTAAACCTGTCTGCTATACTAATAAGGGCTTTTGTATAGGATGTTGTGGTGATATCTATATTTTGATGGATGTGTTCTGATACCTGATATCTGTGAAGGGAAGAAATGTAAATGTAACTGTATCTGGAATTTGGAGGTTTTGTTATGCTGAGCAAAGGAATAAAATAGATTAATTAAAAATAATGGATAGTAACATTTCAGGTTCCAGACTGATTTTACTAATTACGAAGGAGCACTACCAGCTCAGTATTTCAACATAGGAAAGACTGGAAAAGCTCAGTATGGGTTTATAATGTTGATCAAATGACAATTTTAGTCCTGCCATGTGTCTACCTATTCCCCTCTTCTGTGAAATCATACGAGAGGATGTTTGTTTTAGTGTTAAGGACCACAGAGTTGGGATGATAAGGGTTATTATTCAGTTCATGATTTGAAGTTTGTCAGTATTTACATCCTACTATTCTGTTCACAAAAATATACATTTTAGCAATGGCTTCATGTGTTAAGTATCTGGATCAGAAAATGGATCCAAAAACCTTTTGGAGTCAGAATACAACATGCTACCAAATACAGAGTTGGCATTTCAATATTTAAGATTAGAAGAAAAATAAAATCTGCCATAGCAGGTGTTTCCTGTTAGCTTAAGATCTACCGATAACAGTTTTGTAAAGACGTTGCTGTGCTGCTGCAGAACGCTGCTGCAGTCTCTGTATACAGAGAATGAAATGAAAAGAAGTATTAGGCACAATGTTCAGTTATTAATGCCACAATAATTCCTTGCATATAGTTGGTCAGGAAAACAATACTCAGTTATCATATTGAAAACCTTTCAATACTGTAAAGCAAGTGATTGTTTTTCCTAAAATACTTGGGAAATGACCACAAGTACACAAAATATGTACATCTGTCTTGTTTTGGAGATGTTCTGAGAGTCAACTGTCTGGCAAAATCAATTAGTGTGGGAAGTTTTAGAACCACAACAATCTCTGCTTCCAGCAGAGCAGAGCAAACTCGAGTATAAAATCTGACAAAGAAACAAATAGTTCACTCCAAATGGACAACTTCTACAACATAGTCCAAATTGTTATACTAAATTAATAGAAAATATCCGATTCACATTGACAGACAGACATACTTTATTGATCCCAAGGGGAAACTGGGTTTTGTTATAGCCGCACCAACCAAGAATAGTGAAGAAATATAGCAATATAAAGCCATAAATAATTTAAAAAAATATTAAGTTAATCATGCCAAGTGGAAATAAGTTCAGGACCAGCCTATTGGCTCAGGATGTCTGACACTCCGAGGGAGGAGTTGTAAACTTTGATGGCCACAGGTAGGGATGATTTCTTATGACGCTCAGTGTTACATCTCGGTGGAACGAGTCTCTGCCTGAATGTACTCCTGTGCCTACCCAGTAGATTATGGAGTGGATGGAAGTCATTGTCCAAGATGGCATGCAAGATGGTGATGAGAAAATTGATACAAAAAAGAGAGTAGGCACAATTTTGAGGCCTAGCTGAATTTATTGAAAGTTGGCACACTGAATTTCGTAACAATTAATTTCTGTCCTGTTCTTCATCGCTCTTCTGTCTTCATTTTGTATCTGTACATTTCCATCCTTTCAATGGGAGTATGTCAAACTTTTTTCATTAAATCAGCATTGAGTTCTGGAAGTTTATGTTGTAAACACAGCTCAACTTTAAAAAAAAGATAAATGATTATGTTATTCTGTTTGTAGTTTCAGAGTTGTGCTCCACATTCTAGTAAGTCTATTTGTTCTTCTCTTTACACTTTGGTCTTCCATTAGAGCACTTACTTGTAACCTTCCATATTCATGACATTTGTGACAGTTGAAGGAGTCTTTAGGTGGTCTGCTGAGTGCTACTAGAATTTTATATGTGATTTGTTCTTCTTTTAACTTGCAGTGTCTTTCACTTAAACTTTATATTCTCCTTTCAGTTTGGGTTGTGATTACTTCTAGGAACGTGAGTATGTATTATTCAGTTCTAATTTCCAGAGAAAAGTTGATTGCCAGCCACCTTCCAGAGATGGAATTCCTCCTATCTTCAGGACAGTCATTTAACGCACAGCGAGGAGAAGGCATATAAACAGGCAAAGAAAACACTCTTGGGATACATGTCTGTAAACAGGTCCGTAAAAAGGAACACAATGATGATGACAAAGATCACATTGAGCACAAACAAACACACTGTAACTGGGATATGTCAGTGAATATAGAAGGGAGATTACAATTCTGCTTGAGTGGTGGCACAACAACCTCCTATCAATGTCAGCAGAATTACTGATTTCAGGAGGAGGAAACCAGCGGCCCATGAGTTTGTCCACATCGGATATTCTGAGGCTGAGAGGATTAGCATCTTTAAATTCCTCGGTGTCATAATTTCAGAGGATCTGTCCTGGGCCTAGGATAAAAGGGCCATTGTGATGAAGCACTGCAGCATCTCTGTTCCCAAAGATTTGGCATGATACTGAGAACTTTGACGATCTTCCGCAGATGATCAGAAAGGTGTATATTGACTATTTGCATCGCAGACTGGTATGGTATTACCAATGCTCTTGCATCCTGCAATCCTGCAATCCTGCATCCTGCATCCTGCAATCCTGCATCCAATACTCGAAACAGCCCAGTCCGTATTGGTACCAATACTGCTAAAGCCCTGACCATCACTGAGCACCTTCTTCCATCATCAAGGACATCCACGGTCCAAGTCATGCTCTTCTTACATTGCTGCCACTCGGAACTACACTGCAGGAGCATCAGGACACATACCATCAGTTTCAGGAATGGTTGTTTTCCATTATCCATCATGCTGTTGAATCAGAGAGGATAACATCACTCAACTTCACTCATCCAATCGCTGAACTGCTCTCACAGCCTATGAACTCATTTTATCAATGACTAATCAAGGGCTTTTCATTTGATGTTATTAAAATCTATTGCTTATTGTTTGTAATTATTATTATTATTATTATTATTATTATTATTATTATTATTATTATTATTATTATTATTATTATTATTATTATTATTATCTTTTGCATTTGGACAATTCGTTGTCTTTTGCACGCTAGTTTTTTTTTCTGTCTAGTATTGTGATTTTTGAATCAGTGCTTGTGTCCCTGAAAAAAAATTCTTCGCGTTCTATATGCTGAAAGAGAAACACTTTGAAAATAAATATACCTTAAACATTGAAGAGAATTGCAGGTGCATCGAATATAAAATAATACAGAAGTGGAACAACCCTTGTGCCCATAATATCTGTGCGGAACACCACACCAAGTACTACTCATGCATTCTGCTTGCCCATTTCCAGTTTCTCCGCCACTTATCTGTTCAGGTGCCCAGATGAATGTCTCCTAAATGCAACTAACACATCTGCTTCCAGTGGCAGCCCTGGCATGGTTTATAAGTACTCAGCTTCGTTGTGTCATGAACATGCCCGACACACTGCCTGTAAACATTCACTCCCCTCTGCTTAAAGCTATGCAGCGTAGTATTTGACTTTCTATAATGGGAACGAAATTCTGGCTATCTGTCTCACTTATCACCTGTCTCATATAAGTTGATGAATTTTTATCTTGTCCCTCCTTGAAATAATCCTAGGTTATCTAGCCTATCCTTACAAGTAAAGCTCCATAATCCCAGTAGCATCCGGTTAAGAATCTTCTGCACCATGTACAAAACTTCCACATGTTTCAGAAATCGTTGATGAAAATGGAAAGTTGTATCCAGGTGCAGCCGAACATACGCTTTGTACAGCTAAACCATGTAATCCTGACTCTTATCCTCGTGGCTTCTGCAAAGTTGTTATGGTGCAAGGTTTCATCCTTTCTATCCACTGAATTTACATTTTCACTTTCAGGAAGGGATGGACTTGAACCCCAAGATCACTCAGTATAATAGTGCACCTAACCATCTATCATTGACGGACTGCCTTCCCATCGTCTTGCCTCATGTCCAAGTGGAACACGATTTGCCATTTTGCGCCAGCAACTGTTAATGATCCGTATCCTGTTGCATCAGCGATGATAATGTTCCACCTGCACACATCCACCATTTTTATATCATCCTCCAAGTAAAATATAAAAACAGATATATCTAAATCAACAGACATTCTGCAGACACCATGATACATATATCCAGCTAGATAATCCCTTTCACCACTACAATATGCCATTCATGTGCAACCCGTTTCAGCCTCCAAACTATCATGTAACTGTGCTTTCTATGCACGTTCGTCTTCCTGATCAATCCAGCAAAATGGATATTTTCAAGTACATTTATAAATGGACAACATCCAAGCATAACCACCATCAATCGTCTTGGTTACAAATTACAATCTTGTCTACTTATTTGGTACTTTCCCATATCGTCTCGTTCCACGCACTAATTCTCTCACACTTGAGCAGTCAATCTATCACTTTATTCAACCTCTTGTTCCGTATCAATGATGAAAATAGATTGTCGTTCTTTTAGCTCAACTTGCAAAGTTCATGTTTATACGCTATTGGCATTTCTATTCCTTTGTTTAGGTTTTTCAATATATCCCTAAAAGGGCCTCTCCAATTGCATTTCCTGTAATTTTATCTGCGTTTGGTTTTACTTTCTGCCGAGAGCAATTAACAGAATCCGTCCAGTATGACTTCATATTTTCATCCTTACCCATTTTTGCATCGCTGACTGTTTGTCTGCTCTGAGTAGAGCTGTGACATTACCTTGATTTGACAGAGAATTCACCCATCATTTTACTTCCATTTATATTATTTTTGGCTTGTTGAAATTCCGGTGAGCAGTCAGTCCTGCCCAATTACAACCACTTCTCTCCCATTGAACACCATCATAGTTTAATGCAGTAATCGAGACCAAGTTCATCGTCCTTTTTTCTAAATCTCACTGAGTTGGAAGAAACAGAATTTTTGTCCTATCATTCCCCTGAACTCTCACTGCTTGTTTTCCTTTCAGACATACTGATCAGAATTTCACACTTCTATCACTTTTTCTATCTCAGGTACAATTTAGTTTCGCACCGTTTGTTAATCTGGTTTAATCCCACCCGTGTACAAATTGTGAACCTTACTACAAGGGATTCGGTGCCTGATGTGTCCTGCAGCATCGCATCTTTCTACATGGGTTGCAGCTGCCCCAGAGGAACTCCTAATAAACAACATCCTTAAAGCCTGCAGACTGCACCAACTACTGACAAATGCAATGACCTGCACTCTCTTACAATTATATACCTCAGCATTATATGCCACAAGCAGTTAGCTTCAAACGACAAACCAAGAGTTCATATTTTTTTAGCTCCTGCCTGAGTCACAAAATTCTGTTTGAAGATCTACAAATTATTCGGTGCCAAATGATGCACGACTAATTGCTACACGGTTTCTCCATCAGAATGTACTATGCCCGCTTAGAGACGTACTTGACGTTGGGACCAATGAGGAAAAATAGCATTCTGGATTCTGCTTTAGAACCACAGAAACAGCTTCCTGTACCTTTGCGTTAAGAAGTTCCTATCGCCTCAGTATCCCACGATTGAACATCGGTCGACTGTATTGATCTTTCAGGCTGCTGCTACTATTTTTTCCTGACGGGACACCCCCAACTCATCTCTTCAATGGTGCTTTCATATCTGGTTAGACCTGGGGATTCACTCAATCCTTCCCTTTCGGCTACTTATCTAGATGGCTGACTGTCTTCTGGAAAAATCTCTAACTCCCGTATGACGATCAATGGGCTCAGTGTTACTCCAAACAAATCATTCTTCCTCACAGGAACAGCAATTGTACACATCTCTTGCCGACAGAATCGTGTAGAACATGGACTGTCCACGATTTTCCATAACTGGCAGGAGAACCATACTCTATTGAATGGTGTTGCTGCTCACCCAATAATAAAATAAGGCTGGACGTTAACACGGAAACAATGAAAACCTATAAAACATACAAGCCATTATGCCCGCAACGCTGTACCGAACATGTCCTTGCCTCTGAAACTACCTAGGGAGCTATATCCCTGTATTTTTCTAAGATCCACGTACCTATCCAGGAGTCTCTTACAAGACCCTATCGTTTCCACGTCCACCACCGCCGCCAGTAGCACATTCCACGCACTCACCACTCTCTGCGTAAAATAATAACCCCTGACATCTTCTCTGTATCTACTTCCAAGCGCCTTAAAATTATGCCCTCAAGGGCTGGGCATTTCAGCCCTGGGGAAAAAAAACTCTCTGACTGTCCACATGATGAATTCCTCTTATCATCTTCTGCATTCCAGCAGGTCACTTCGCCTCCTCCATCGTTCCAAGGTCAAAAGGCCGAGCTAACTCAGTCTATTCTCGTAAGTCATACTTGGCAATCCAGGCAACTTCCTTGTAAAACTCCTCTGCACCCTTTCTATGGTTTCCACATCATTCCTATAGTGAGGCGACAGGAATTGAGCGCAGTACTCCAAGAGGAGTCTTCCCAGGGTTCTATGTAACTGCAACATTACCTCTCGACTCCTAAACCCAGTGCGACGATTAATAAAGGCCAATGCACTTTTTGCCTTCTTAACAACAGAGTCAACCTGTGCAGCAGCTTTGAGTGTCGTATGGACTAGGACCCCATGATTCCCCTGATCCTCCACAATGCTATATTCTGCCGTCATATTTGACTTACCAAAATGAACCACTTCACACTTAACTGGGTTGAAATCCATCTGCCTCTTCTCAGCTCAGCTTTGCACCCTTTTAATGCCTCTCTGTAACCTCTGACAGCTCTCCGCACTGTGCACAACACCCTCAAATTTTGTGTCATCGGCAAATTTACTAATTTATCCCTCTACTTCCTCATCTAGGTCACTTTCATAAAAATCACCAAGAGTAAGCGTTCCAGAACAGATCACCAAGACACACCACCTATCACCGACCTCCATGCAGAAAATTACCCGTGTATAACAACACTTTTAATTCTGTGAGAAAGTCAGTTCTGGAGCCACAAAACAGTGGCCCCTTGGATCCCATGTCTTCTTACTTTCTCAATGAGACTGGCATGGTGTACCTTATCAAATGCCTTGCTAAAATTCATGTACACGACATCTACTGCTCTACTTTCATCAATGTTTAGTCACATCCTCAAAAATTTCAGTTAAGCTCGGAAGGCACCATCTGCCTTTGACAAAGCCATGCTGTCTATTCCTACTCATATAATGCCTCTCCAAATGTTCATAACTCTTGCCTCTAAGGATCTTCTGAATCAACTTACCAACCACTCAATGAGACTCACTGGGCTATCTCTCCTCCCTTTCAGGAATAAGGGAACAACTTCCCTGACACTCAAATCTTCCGGAACCTCATCCGTCCAAATTGATGATGCAAAGATCATCGCCAGATGCTCAGCAACCTCCTCCCTCACTTCCCACAGTAGCCTGGAGTAAATCCCGTCTAGTCCCGGTGTCTTATCCAACTTGATGCTTTCCAAAATCTCCAGCACATCCTCTTTCTTAATATATACATGCTGAAGGTTTTCAGTCCACTGTAGGTTATCCCTACAATCGCCAAGATCCCTTTCCGCAGTGAATACTGAAGCAAAGTGTTCATTAAGCAGAAGAAAACAAGTAAATTAACTTCGATTTGCTCTGTTGTGCTTTGTCCTTTTCCAGAAGTCTGATATATTCATAGTCCACTGCTTAACCCAGAAACCGCATTTTCACCCCCAAGTCGTCAGAATGAAAAAGGTTGCCGCGATACTACGTCTTCCATATTTTCACTTCAAACAAGCGCTTGCTGCATGTTGTCTCCGAGTCGCCATTGTACATCACATTGCAAACACGTTTATTTCCCTGCACTGCAACAATATTGGGATATGTTCTTATACGTATCAGGTTCTCTAATCTGACACCAAAATAGGAAGAACGTGAACTCCGTGATCGGTGTGTGTGTGTGTGTGTGTGTGTGTGTGTGTGTGTGTGTGTGTGTGTGTGTGTGTGTGTGTGTTGCGTGGTGTGGTGGGGATGATGATAAACTTTCACTAGGTTGAGTGCCAGGATGAGCCAGTGGGAATATCATTGAAATAAGTATTTCTGAGAAATTACAAAATCATCAAAAGAAGACGAGAGGTACTAAAAGAACACGATAATGGAACAATCATACATTTCAGGCAAAAAAAATGGTAGTGAATATTGGAGAAACACCGAGAGATAAAACACCATTTTGGTTTAAATGTTTAGACTATTCGGATGCAAACAACCTAACAGATTTGTTGTGACGACGAACAATATTGATTGGTAACATGGACAAGAAAATAAAACTGATTTGCTCTTTTTGATGAAAGTGGGAGTTCGTGTAAGATCACTGACCAAATCGCCAAAGTGTCCAACTGCCTGATATTCGAAAGAGGGAGATATGTCATGTGGTCTCACAGAAAACCCACCGAATAAGTAACAACCTTTGCAATGATCTGAATAACCTACTCCTTCGCAGTTAGCTTCTATGACTGAATATGTTTTTTGGTTGAAGATACCACATCGTTGCATCATTGCTTTTTCTCATTATCTCAGCTCATTGCTTCCTCAGAATGCAGAACGCATCAATACCTTTAATGGACAAGTCCTTTCCCATTGGTGCGTTTTAGCAAAATGAAATTCATGTGTCAATTGAGGGGAAATCTATTGGGTGTCGAGGGAGAAATAGTGAATGCTGAAAAATTCTCGAAGAATTTGCTTTCAGATCAATAATTCAGATATTGTTGTGCCTGCTCGTTGAACATACAGGTCTGATCGCTCAAAATGACGACCGAGAGATTGCTGTTGACTATCTTGGCACTGATGGTGTTGAAGATCTGGAATTGTGAGTTCATTAAGAATATTGAAAATATTAGATCATTTATTGACATGGTCATTATCATTAATGTCCAATCTCGCGTAATTTTACAGCACTGTTACAGAAAATTGAGAGAAATGGAAAGAAAACAGTAAAAATAAATGTTCCGTTTCCCCTTCTAACTTTCTGATAAATCAATGTTGATATGGTATACAAAAAGCAGAGGAACATATCTGTCGCCCTGCGAATTCCCGACGAAATCAATATTTCATGTGCTTCAACATTTGGAGCGTATTTGTTGAATAGATCAGGAATAGGCCAATTTGTTTCCAAGAAACGATGACGGAAATGCTCCGTTGTAATTTGGCATTGAATTTGCAGTTTGTGTTTCCTTTCTGTAAGCAAATTTCCATTTCTAGCATTTGCAGTATAAGTGCTTCTGTTAATTACATGGAGTTCTCATTGAGCTTCTGTCAAATACTTCACTGTAAAGTTGCAGCGAAGGGTAGACTGATTGTTTTAGCTCGAAAATTCTCGCTTTAGAAAACACGCGGCTGTTGTCATTTTATATTCGAAACAAATTATTAATCGATGTTGGATAGTGAGCACATTTGGGAAACAGCCAGTCTGATTTCACAGTATATAATTCAGTGAATGCGAGCAACAACCAAAGTTACAGCTGCTGCTCTTGTTTGACGCTCGAACTCATTCCTATCGCTGCTAATGATCAGTTCTTTCAAAACACTCTGTTGCACAGCTAAGTGAGCAAGTTTTTCCAGTGGATTTAGTCTCAGGTTCTGGAAATTATTTTCATATTTTACATTATTGAAATCATTGTGTATGATTTTAATTAGAATCTTCAGTTAAACGATATTTTGTATTTTGTATTTTTGAGTGGCCGGAGAAAAGTACCAGACATTTTTCTTGCAGAGCGTGTTTCCGTGTTCCATTGCAAGTATGAGAGAATTTGCCGTTCCTAATATTTTGAACTCTACATTCCTTTTCTTTCCCAGGTAAAACTAATAGTGCAAATTTTAGTGGGAAATGTTTTCCTTATCTCCTTTACGTCATGTAAAATGTTTAGTGCGTAACTGCCTTATAACGGAAAAAAAAACCTAGGAGAAAATCAAGATGCATTGACGGACAAAATAAATTAACATTAAAGCAGAGTACACTGTATTCGTGGAATGCTCAACGAAGTAAACTGTCTGTTTCTCTTTACGCAGATACATTCTAATCTGCCGCGTGTTCTTGACTTTTATCTTGTTTGCTGAAAACTTGTTTGCTATTTATTTAAAAACGAATGCATGTCATATATCAACTTTTATTCGAATATGTTTTAAACTCAGGGAAATGGTGTAGAGCATGGAGAAAGTTAAAATATTTGACCGTATGTATTCCTGAGTACTTGGTTAATGGGATCCTAATTGCCATCGAGTACTAGATCATTTATATATAGATACGTTTTATAAATCAGATCATAATAACATGAGACATTCAGGTATGAATCTGTGGTGAAAATTAGATTCCAATTGTAAAAAACAATTTAGTTCAGAAATTCTGATTAAGCTAATAACTATGCGAACTGAATATCGATAGATTTTCATAAACTTCAATATTCATTTACACTTAAATATACTCTCTCCACGACGCTTTAAATGAAAACAAACTATTTCGTGTTATTTCTGGATGGAAATGAATTAATTTCTCTCTTGGAAAGTAGAGCTTCGTATATAGTCACTCACTCACACACACACACACACACACACACACACACACACACACACACACACACACACACACACACACACAAACGCTCATTCGCTCCTTCCGGCCTTCGAGTCTGTGCCGAGCGGCAAACATCAACTTACAATTGAATTCTATTTAAAATGTTCCTTCTTTCTAAATCTCCAACCATAGATTTTCCAATCACCAACAAACCGGATCGTAAATTGCCTCCCGGGTGCCAGAGTCCGGGAATATCTCTGATTGAGTCCTCAGCATTCTTAAGTGGGAGGCCGAACAACCACAAGTGCTGGTTCATATATGTACCAATGACAAAGGTAGAACAAGTTACGAGATTCTACATAGGGATTTTAGCGAGTTAGGTGCATAGTTAACGGGCAGGACCTCTTGATTTGTAATCTCAGGACTGTTATCCGTACCACGTGTAAGTGAAACCAGAACTGGGAAAATTAAACAATTTATTACATGGCTAATGTTCGTATTGGAAGGGGAGCATACAATACTTGGATCATTAGGATCTCTTCCAGAGAAGATGGGACCTATACAAAAGGGACGATTTGCCGTGAACAAGGGAGTGTTTAATCACCTAGCGGGAGCAATTGTTAATGACGCATGGTGGGCCTTAAAACTAGAATTGCATTGGGGTGGCCACTTGAGTATTGGAACAGTTGGTGGAGTTGATATGGTGCGAGATATCGTTATGTCCTTAGACAAAATCAGCAATCAAAAAGTTGAACGTTTTGCCACTAATGCCCTGAGCCACGTGTATTTCAAAGCATGCAAATTCATATGAAAATCCGATTATAGTGCTGATGATGGTTTACAAGTTGTGGCAATGTGTACTGAAAAGAGGCTGTTGATAGGGCAAAATTTCAGACAACAGGATGAGTTGGAACGTAAAAAACAGACAAAATCGGAAAGAGTAAATACAGCATTGAAGGTGTAATATTTGAATGCTGTCAGCATGTGGAATGAAATAAATGGACTTGCAGCACAATTTCAGATTGGCAATTCTGATATTGTAGGCATCACAGGATCATGGATGAATTAAGATTATAGCTACGAGTTAAATGCCGAATGGTACATATTGTATCGAAAGGATAGGCAGGAGGGCAGAGACGGCATCAAGGTTCTGATGATAAAATAGAAAATCAAGCATTATAATGAACTGAAATCAGATCCGAAGATGTAACTTATTGTGGATAGATTTAAAGAACTGGAAGGGAAAAATGTCCCTGATGGGAGTTGCATTGAGCTTTTCAAACAGTTGTGTTACGTACCCTGTAACTGGGTGTCCAACCAGCAGAGAAAGAAGAAACCGTTGGAGTCTGGTGGTACTCTATTCAAAAGTGTTTATTAATAAAATAAGCAAATCAAAATCAATAATGCAAACATGTAGATAATACACGTTAGCAATAATAGACCTAAAAGTGTGGGAATAATAATAAGCAACAATAAACAGGATCTATCGATGTTTAGGGGATAATGAATTGTCATATAAAAGTATAACGTTCAGTTCAGTTCATCTGTGCTGAGGTAGGTAGTGGTTGTTGTGTTGTAATCGTTGGAGAGAGAGAGAGAGCGAACGAGCGTGCATTAACAGCTACAGTCAGGCAAATCTTCCTCTTCGTTCTTGATTCGTCATGTCGTTGTTGTGTCCATTCAGTTAATGACCCCTCTGTCCTTCAGCTAGACCGTTCTTCTGTGGTGGACTCGTCACTCTGGCATGAGTGGACACACAGACACACACACAAGTCCCCACCGGCCCTGCTGTGAGTTGAACTGACCGATCTCTTTGTTCGGTCTCAGATGCCCCACACCTTTCCGTGGGTTCCAACACACAATCAGTCCTCAATAGTGTGTCGCCTGGTGTGTCTGAAGGGTGTTTCTCCAGACCTCACTCTAGACTCAGTTGTCAATCAATTTTGAATGGCTGTGTCCTTCAAACCTGCCCTCCCCGGCTGTCCACTGAAGAATTTTAATGAACAGAATGGTATAAGATAAATAACCCTCTCAGAAATCATATGTCTCTCAGAAGTCATAATACGGTGAATCAACAAGTCTCTCTCCCCTTTCTTACCTCTCTCTTATCTGTAGCCGATGTTCTTGCATGTTTTCTTTTACATCTCTCTCTCTCTCTCATGAGCAGCCGAGAGACAGTAACGGTTTGTGATTCTCCCGGGGGGGGGGGGATATGGGTAACTCTGCACGCTTCTGCTCATCAGAGCTGCTCATCCTTCATATCACACCCATCCTTCTGGGAATTTTCACCAAGATGAAAATTAACTAATGCAGCATCTTACAGAATTACAGAATCTAACAAAATACAGAAGTGGACTTAACTACAAAAATAATACAGATACACATTCAAATTAACATCTAGATAAACAGTCAGCAATTACATTGTCACTCCCTTTAATATGTTGTATCTTAATATCAAATTCCTGTAGCATCAGACTCCAACTTAGTAACCTCCTATTTTTATTTTTCATATCAGCCAAAAATACCAAAGTGTTGTGATCTTAGCTTAAGTGTTACAAAATGTGAACCAATACATGTGTGATTATAAAATAGTACAATACAAAAGTTTGTGCAAATACTAATCTTTATTTTACTTTAAAACTTAACATTCAAACAGTCAATCTTCCATGCTGTTTTTATCTTTATTATTCACATGCTTTGTCAAATTCCCTCAAAACCAATCTTGTTATTCAGAGTGGCATTTGGTCAACCTTTGTCCGTTTTCCACTTAATTCTCACGTGGTTAGCTTGCTCACCAGTGCGGAATAAGCGTTCACATACTCCTTTCACAGGAGTTATCTTATCACCAATGTTTTCAAAACTAAGCCCATTTTCTGAACTTCCACACAATTCTTTATTTTTAAGCAAGTCATTAATTTTATCTTCAGGATCTTTCATTCTATTTGTTTTCAGTTTAATATCTGCAAATGATTCCTCTTTATCAAAACAACAGTTTTGTTTTTGTCTCTCCAAATCACCTGCTTGAATAACATCAGCGAATTCTTTACCTTTAAATTCCAAACAAAGTGTAATTGATTCATAGGCACCTTGTTAACAAGCCGTTGATCAGTTAACTGTCCCTTTACTTTTGTCAATCCTTCTAAAACAAATTCAGTCTTTAAATTTTCTTTATTCAATTTAGGAGCAAGACCTTTCTCTTCTCCTTCAATAATATTCACATCACCAGCTTTCATCTACTCACTAACTTTTAACACACCTTCTAACACAAACAACTGAGAATTCTCACTTTCCACTGGTAGCAAGGTTAACCCTTTCTTCACTGAACCAAGTCCATCTGACCTAAAAGGACTGCATTCCTTCTCAACTAAATCAGATACCTCAGACTTTTCCTGAGTTTCCATACTAAGTTCAGTACCCTGGAAGAAGTCATAAGTCTCTCAGAAGTCAAAATACGGTGAATCAACAAGTCTCTCTCTCCTTTCTTATCTCTCTCTTATCTGCAGCAGATGTTCTTGCATGTTTTCTTTTACATCTCTCTCTCATGAGCAGCATAGCAACAGTAACGGTTTGTTATTCTCCCGGGGCGGGGGTAGACCTGGGCAACTCTTCGCCCTTCTGCCAATCAGAGCTGTTAGGTTATGAAGGATGTAACCTACAAATTTCAAGGGAAGGTAGCAAATTCATGACAAAAGGGTAAGGTTACAATAGTCATGGGTGATTTCAATATGCAGGTAGAACGAGAAAGTTATGTTTGTGTTGGAATGCAGTAGGGGAGATTTATCGAGTGCCTACGAGAGGGCTTTTAGAACCGGTCATAGTTGAGCCCACTTGGTGATCAGCTATTCGGGATTGTATTTTGTGCGATGAACTGGAGTTTATCAGAGAGCTTGAAGAAAAAAATCATCATTGGAGAAGTGATCATAATATAATTGAATTAACCTGAAATTTGAGAAGAAGGAGTCCAGCTCAGACGAATCAGTATTATAGTGGGGCAAAGGAATTAGAGAAGCATGATAGTAGTTAGCCAGAATTAATTGGAAAATAATACTGGCAGGGCTGCCGACAGGGTATAACGATGTGAAAGCATTTCTGAAAGCGATTCGGAAGACACAGGATAAATACATCCTGCAGAGGAAGAAAGGAAAAAAAGTATTATTAAGGAAAGATGATACAACCGTGGCTAACACGAGAAGTCAAAGCCAGCATAAAAACCAAAGGGAGGGCATATAAAAGGCAAAATCTGGTGGGAAGTGAACTGATTCAGAAGCATTTCAAAACAACAAAAGACAACTATAAAGTCGGTAAAAGGTAAAGAAGGAATATGAAAGTATGCCCACTAATAAAATTGAAATGGGCACCAAACGTTCTGAAAGAGGTGGCTGAAGGGATTGTGGAGGCATTAGTAATGATCATTCAACGATCCCCAGATTCTGGCAAGATCCTGGAAGACCGATACTTCGCAAAAGTCACTCCATGCATCAAAAAGTGAGAGAAGCACAAGAAATGAAACTATAGGACAGTTAGCTGGCCTCAGTGCTTGGGAAGGTGTTCGTGTCGATTATTAAGATGGAGATTTCAAGGTAACTGAAAGCACATAATAAAATAGGCGGCAGTCAGCATAGTACTTCAAGAGAAAATCTTGCCCGACAAATTTTTTGGAGCTCTTTGTAGAAATAACTAGCGGTATAAGTGAAGCTGAAATCGTTGATGTTGTGTACTTGGATTTTTAAAAGGCCTTTGGCAAGGTGCCAGAGATGAGGCTGCATAACAAGTTAGGAGCCAATGGATTTACAGGAAATAATTTCGCATGGAGAAAGAAATAGCTGATCGGCAGGAGGCAAAGTGTAAGAATAAAAGCACCGTTTCACAGCCGGTGACTTTGGTATTTCACAGGAGATTGTGTTGGGACCTTTTATTTTTGCGTTTAATGCCAATGATTTGGATGATGGTATTGATAGTGCTATTGCAGCTTGCAGATGATATGAATATAATTGGTGGGGCAGGTAGTTTCGAGAAAGTAGAGAGGTTACAGAAGGTCTTGGGCAGATGAGAACAATGGGTAAATATATGGCAAAGGGATTTATGCACCGGGAAGTGTATGATTCGTGAGATTTGCGAGAAGAAATGAAAAGGCTGACTACTTTATAAGTGATACGAAAATGCGAAAGAATAACTGAGGCGGAAAAGGTGAATTTGCAGGATGAATAAGTGGTGATGAAGGCAACTGCAATATTAGCATTCATTTCCAGAGGACTAGAGCATATAACCAACGATCTAATGGTGAGAATTTATAAAGCAAATGGGATGCCTTACTTGGAGTATTGTGAGCATTTTTGGGCCCCTTATATTCGAAAGGATATGCTGAAGTTTCAAAGGGTTCAAAGGAGATTGAAAACAATTTTCACTATAATACAGAAGAAAGTGCTCCGATGTAATTGAAAAGTGTCAGATACAGAAAGGACCTGACACAGTGGATGAGTAGAGTATGTTTCCAGTCGTGGTAAAGTCAAAGACTAGACGACACTGTCTCAGAATATAAGGGCGTCCTTTTAAAACGCATATGGAGGGTAATTTATTTCTTTCTTCCACAGAGAAAGGGGAATCGATGGAATTCCTTGCAACATGCAGCTGTGGAAGCAGAGTCGTTACGTATATTAAAGGCAGAGCTTGTTATATTCTTTGTTATTCAGGGGACGAAGGGATATAGGGAAATGGCAAGAGACTGGGGCTAAGAGGAATTTGATGAAATGGAGGAACAAACTCGATGAGCCAAATATCCCAATTCTGCTCCTATGTCTCATTGGCTTGTGGACATACTCCAGGAGTATTTTAAAGTTCCCCGTCAATTTATAATAAAACTCTATCTGGGAATTGGGCAAAGCCCGAGTTTCAGATGGAGTTCATGCTACTCCACACAGGGAGAAGTTGAGTTTAGAAATGAACACCGATCACCTGTGCCTGAACGCAGTGTCTCTATTAATGCAACACACTAAAAGTATCCTTTACGTAATAACGCGTTGTGCTGCAGCTGTGTAGTTGCAGAGACGCGCACTTGTGTCTACTCGAAGATGCTATCTTGCGAGATGTGCTGTGTATGTTTCCCTGTGAGCTCGCCTGTTTCTCCCGGTACTCTGATATCTTCCCACATACGATGGCTTGCTCGTTGGTTGTTTAATTGGATACCATAAACTATTGCTTGGTGGAACCCTGAAGATCATGCATAGGGCAGTTTATGCGATTTCGTGAGATGTAATAAGTGCAGGATGAAGAAAAATAATGAGTAGAAGCACGAAACTGATTTTTCTTCGGAGAAGTCCGTCGATTAGAAAGTTTGATAAGTTTCTTTTTTATCATCTGCTAACAAAAACATTAAAAAAAAGTTCTCCTCAGTACACAGCGAAAAGGTTTAAACAACAGCAAATTGAAAACGTTTCAACCGTTACGAAAAATAAAGAAATGATTATCTTTGCTTATTTGTCACATGTAGTTCGAAACATACAGTGACCTATGAAGTTTGGGTCATATCCATTCAGCGAGGCTTGCGCTGCTCTGCGCAAAAATATCGCTAAGCTCATGGCGGCAACGTTGCTTGCCAACAACTCACCAGCCATAGGCATACGTCTTGCAATGGGGTAGGAAACAGGCGTAAGCCCACACAACCACAGAGAGAACGTGAAAACTCAATTGAGGAGAGAAGTGTTCCCAAGCTGGCGCTCTACATTAATGCGCAAGTGTGTAAGGTGCCGCTGAATTAAACAAAATCTCGTAATTTTATCCAGTTCTGAGGCTATAATTATTCGTAGGAATAATTTATTCGTATTACGACTTATGAGACATAAACCTAACATAATAAGCGTCAACATTGTCTTATTGACAACATAAGAAAATTGGATCCTCGACTTCCTAACCAGTAGAATATAATCTGTGTGGATTGGTGATGACATCTTCTTCTAGCTGACGATCAACACTGGTGCGCCTCAGGGGTGTGTGCTTGGCCCACTGCTCTACTCTCTCTATACCCATGAATGTGTGGCTAGGCATAGCTCAAATACTATCTATATATTTGCTGATAATACGACCATTGTTGGTAGAATCACAGATGTTGACGAGAGGACGAACAGGATCGAGATATGTCAAATAGTCCGGTGGCGTCGGAGCAACAACCTGGCATTCAACGTCAGTAAGACGAAAGAGCTGATTGTGGACTTCAGGAAGATAAGGTCAAGGAACACATATGAATCCTCAGAAAGGGATCATAAGTGGAGACAGTGAGCAGTTTCAAGTTCCTGGGTGTCAACATCGCTGAGGACCTAACCTGGTCTAACATATGGATGACGATATAAAGAAGGCAGGACAGCGACTATACATCGTTCCGAGTTTGAAGTAATTTGATATGACAACAAAAACGCTCAAACACTTCTATAGATCTAGCGTGGATAGCATTCTGAGAGGCTGCATTACTGTCTGGTATGGGATGAGGAGCGGGTGGTGAGCGGCTATTGCACAGGATTGGAAGAAGCTACAAAGGGTTGTAAATTTAGTCGGCTTCATCTTGGGTACTAGCCTACAAATTATCTTCAAGAAAGGCAGCTTTATTATTAAGGACCTCCTGCACTCAAGGCATGCCATTTTCTAACTGTTATCATGAGCTAAGTGGTACAAACGCCTGAAGGCACATACTCAGTGATTCAGGAACAGCGTCTTCCCCTCTGCCATCTGATTCCTTAGTAGATATTGGCCCCCTTGAACAGCACCTCACTTTTTAAATATATATAATTCTTTTTTTTGCACATGACTTTTAATCTTCTTCTTTGGCTGTCCATCGATTTCGATTTTGACTGTGCTGAGATTTCTATTCCAACACGCCTTATACAGTAATAAGACAGACGGTATCGTGCCTCCACGATAAAGTCTCTCTGGGCTTCCAAATCTGACGCTAAGTGGTACACACGAGTGTAACAGATTTAGCGGATAAGGAAGTGTCCCACAGGGATAACCAACTAGTCTAGTGATGCTATTCGTTGACCAGCACTCTGGTTCCTCCGCATGTCACAAAGGTGGCTGTAACATTGATTATTTTGGATTCCTCTGTCACAGACACCATCAGACGCCCTGCTGCCAGCGTCCACGTTAGGTGCAGCTTTTGCCTGAAGAGGCAGAATCTACAAAGCGGCAAAGCCATGCTTACCTCCTTGACTTAGCTATGCACGATCCTACTACTTGATCTAGTCTAGATTCGTTCTCTGGCAGGTCCAACATAGCCGTGAAGGTGATGATCCATTCCATTTTTAATCTATTCGATATATGTATACTGTAATTGATTTATTTGTTTAATTATTATTACTATTTTAATATATATATTTTATTACATTTTAAAGAAAATTACATAAAATTACATAATAGTACAATACAATTTTTACATTAATTATATATTACACCACAAAAAATAAATAGATTAAACCCAAAATTATCTGACCAATATGTCCAACGTAATCAAGAAATCGGTACTTTTTTTACTCTCTACTTGGTCTTGATTTAAAATTCAACCTTCGTGGATAAATCTAAGACTTTTACTGGAACAAATTATTGGAATACAACTTCCATATAGCCGAATATTATTTTTGATTATTATTACTATTAATATTATTGTATTTCTTTTTCTTCTATATTGAAAATTGCATTGAACTGCTGCTGCTAAGTTAACAATTTTCACGACATATGCCGGTGATAATAAACCTGATTCTGATTCTGATATAATTTTAAGAGTGTGGTTGGACTGGACCAGAGGAAAAGACGTGAAAACCGTTCACAAATTATAACAGTGACCTTGAATTCATGAACATAACAATGCATTTTGCAACTGTTAAAAATCGATCACATGAACATAGCAATGCGTCAGACGGTTCCTGTCACTGGAGCAGACTTGTTCGGAGCAGTCCGACTGGGAGCAAATCGTCTTCCGTTTTTGGTGCGTAACCCACTGTATCAACGAACGCATTTATAAACATTAGAATATCATTCTTACAATATCCGGAAAGGAATATGAAGGGACAAATGATCTTTGCCGTCCCTAAATGGAGAGAGTGGAGAACAGCTTTAATTTTGGGCAGAGTTACCCCATTCGTCAGCATCGAAGTTGCCTTTTGCGCAGAAGGCAATGTTAAGCCATGAGAGAGTTCGCAATTTTAGTGGAAGTGATAACAACTCGCCATTTGTAATATCTGGAAATACATGAGCGGCAGTGAGTGGTGTGATTGCATGAATGAGTCTGCCAAATGGAAAATATCATGTTGTTTTGCTTTTGAATTAAAAGTTATTGTGAGAATCACAGCGGCGGCTTCAGAGACACAAAGTCAAACACTGCAGTGGAACAAAGAGCTCGGAGGGCGGGACCTAGCGTGGGGGGGGGGGGATGCGGATGTGGGGGTGGGGGGAAGGTTGGAGATGCGGGTGTTTTTACCATTGATCACATATTAATTTCACGTCCCGCATACCATGACTTTATAATCCATAAACGTACCACACCTGTACCTCCAAAGAGAAATCTAATTGTACATTTCTCATTTCAGGCCGTCCAGTGGATTGTCAGACCGAACAGTCAGGTAACCTCGCTTAATTTTCACTGCGTGATGGTCTGGGTTGTTGAAACTTATTGTTACGGAGTGTGAATGAGGACAAGCAAGAAACTTCACACAGGGGAGTCAGCGGAGAAAGAGCTTCCGCTGAATTTATTAATTCCTGAAAAAAAACTCCCATTTTTCAGTCCATCTATTTAGTACTGAGCTGACGACACGTGGATGCTCAGTTCGACTCTTTCTCCATGAAATTGCGACATCTTCATTAATGTTTGAGTTCGATTACCCGATTGATGAGGACTAACTATAGTGCAGGCACGGAAAGAACATTTCATCAGCAGCTCTCCGAGGAGTAAAAAGGAGTCAATGTTCCCTATGAGTTCTGAATGCGCGGCCGCGCACTTTGACTTTGTTGCCGCGGAGCTGTTTTTTTTTATTTACATTTAAATATTTTAAATGGTGTACAGTTTTAAAGGTGTTTAAAACTTCTCTGATTAGAGCATACTAGGTCCGCAAACTATAACATAAGTTAGAGGGAACATTGAAGCAGATCATTTTGTTTAACTCGGAGACACCCATTTCTTCCCGTAGAATGACCGGCTGACTCTCTGTTCTCCAGACGTTAACTAGCCCTTTGATTACTTTTGTTATATTAAGCAGCTTATTCCAGGTTTGCTACAGCCTCATCACCCTGCTGATCATCCCGTTGTTCATGAATAATTTTAATGTTTGAGGAGTCTTAACTCGTCGCTGCCTTATGATATTTTATTTTCTGTTATTTTTCAGAAAGCTCAAAGTTAAGATTGGTGAATGGTGGCAGTCGATGCGCCGGGAGAGTAGAAATTCTCTACAAGGGAAATTGGTGGACCGTATTGAATTATTGGCGGACTACTAATTGGAACGAGCAAGCCTCGTCTGTGGCGTGTCGGGAGCTGGGCTGCGGCGCCGCGGAGAAAACCCTGGGCAATGCTCACTTTGGGCAAGGATCCGGACCAGCTTTAAATTCCAAAGTCAAGTGCAGCGGGAGAGAGGCCACTCTGCATGAGTGTACAATCGATGAATGGTTTGACGGTAGTTACACACATTCATACGATGTCAGCGTTATTTGCGAAGGTAAGTATCAGGTTTTTGTATCTGTGGTCCCGCCAGTTTGATGTCGTCCGGGATGACTCCGATAGCAAATAAGCGGGGCGGACCATTCTTCCCTTGTGATGTCGAACTAAATCCAATTTATGTCGGGGTTATTCCCGTCATGTTGGAATTGCATTTTCTGTTATCGTACTTCTACTGTGATGTTAATTAAGTACTATCAAGAAGTGCATATGCAGTCCGGTCTCAGCTCAACTATTCGAAAGAGTCGAGTAACATTTGTGGTGTGAGAGAAAATGATGTCGTCAGGACTGCACAGATACGGACCAGAAACGTCGAGAAATTCCTTTCCCCACAGATCATGATTGTCACGCTCCGTTCCACTATAGTTTATTTTTATATGTTCCTGCATCCAGCATTTGCAACAGTTCATTACTAGCGCAATATGTCACCGAATCAGTCCTCTCATATCGCCCACCAAACACTTTCTATACAAGTACCTCGGTAAATGTTCCCTCTCCGGTCTTTTGAATTATTTTGTCCTTCATGTTTTCAGTTTTTAATGTTCTTTCTCTTAATGCCGAGAATTTCTCTTCCCTGACAGATGATGCTCATGCTGCCAAAATGTTCCCGGTTCCAGAATTTCCAGCTGTTGATTAGTAGTCTGATACAGCTCGGAAACAGTTCTCCCTCCCACACCCCTACCAAAAGAAAGGAGACAATAATCGCCCATGACAACCAATATGACACACACACACACAAAAGTCGCAAATGCATGGTAAATGGTAGGGCATTGAAGAATGCAGTAGAACAGAGTGATCTAAGAATAATGGTGCCTAGTTCCCTGAAAGTGGCAGCCATGTGGACAGGGTGGTGAAGAAAGCTTTAAGTATGCTGGCCTTTATAAATCAGAACATTGAGTATAGGAGTTTTGATGTTATGTTAACAATGTAGAAGACATTGGTAAGGCCGAATTTGGAGTATTGTGTACAGTTCTGGTCACCGAATTACAGGAAAGATGTCAACAAAATAGAGAGAGTACAGAGAAGATTTACTAGAACGTTATTTTGGTTTCAGCACCTATGTTACAGGGAAAGGTTGAACACGTTAAGCCTTTATTTTTTGAAGTGTAGAAGTTTGAGGGGGGACTTGATAGAATATTTAAAATTATGTTTTGGATGGTTAGAGTTGACGTGGGTAGGCTTTTTCAAATGAGAGTAGGGGAGATACAAACAAGAGGACATGAGTTGAGATTTGGGGGCAAAAGTTTAGGGGTAACACTAGGTGGAATTTCTTTACTGAAAGTGGTAGTTACGAGCAACCAGCTTCCAGTAGAAGCGGTAGTGGTAGAGGCAGGTTCGGTATTGTCATTTAAAGTAAAACTGGATATGTATATGGACAGGAAATGAATGGATGGTTATGGGCTGAGTGCGGGTCAGTGGGACTAGGTGAGAGTAAGCGTTCAGCACGGACTAGAAGGGCCGAAATGTTCTGTTTCCGTGCTGTAGTTGTTACATGGTTATATGTAAACAGAAAAAACGCTCTATTTATGGAATTTGGATTACGTGGACCAAATAACGAACATAGAGTATGCACCTGGCGATCTAAAGATGGTTTGTTTCTGACTTTAGAATATTTCTGATCCATTATTATTACCGGCTGTTTTGTTCGCACATAAAATTAACTACCAACATGGATGTGCAAAATGTTCAGTAAAAATTAATTCACCAGAAATGAATAAATACGGTGCATTCTGTTGGTGGACGCCAGGATATCCCTCGGAGAACAAATAGTAACCCAACGATTTCGGACCTTGATATATGCTGAACTTAATATGATTTGACTGTACATTGTTATAATTTTCTTTCCCATGTTTTCTGTTCACATCTTTATCAGGTCACAGAACTGCAAGATTGGTGTCCGGAAATGACGACTGTTCGGGAAGACTAGAGTTGCAGTTTGGTGAATCCTGGGGAACGGTGTGTGACCTGCACTGGAATATGAATAATGCCAACGTGGTGTGCAATCACCTTCAATGCGGAGTCGCTGTTTCTGTGATGGGGGGAGCTTATTTTGGAGAGGGAACCGGGTCCGTTTGGAGTAATGTCCTTGAATGTAAAGGTAATGAGTCGAGCCTCTGCGACTGCCCATATTCTTCAAGGAATGATCGTTGCAACCACAAGAAGGATGTCAGTCTGAAATGTTCTGGTGAGTAACCGGTTACTGAACTAATCAATATTAAGCTTTGCTTGCAATTTGAAGGCAGAAATCAGTTATCAATAATTCTTCCTCTTCAGGAATTCATTGTCTCAATACAGTATCGTTCGATATTGCTTTGATATGAAAATATGAACATGGGGCAACTTTTCTCAAACTGAAAAGAATGCAAATAAGGGTTGGGAATAATCAGTTACAGGCTCCCAGAACTAGACAGCTTTAATTAAAATAAACTTTCGACAAGATTCGATGATATTAACAAAAGATGACTGAGAGCTTACGGTATTGAGGATAATAACATTGCAGTACAGGGCATTATGTCACAGTATTTCTCCAAGGATGAGTATTCTACAAATAGATTGCATGCCGATTGTCGAATTCTGCCGGCTAAAAGGGCCGGGAGATAATGGCTTTACACAGACAAAGTTGTGCATAATGCACTTTCAGCCTGTGTAAAACAACAGAGCCAGATACATTTATGTGATTTGACACACACAGGAACAGGTCCCTGAACAGGAAATATTTGGTTTCTGTGCTGAGGGGATCTTATTTTGGAGAGGGAGAAGACCCTGTATGGAACAAAACCCTTGCATGTCAAGGTAATGAGTCGAGCCTATGCGACTGTCCATATTATTTAAAGACTCATCATCATTGCAACAACAAAAATGATGTCAGTCTGACCTGTTCTGTTGAGTGTCGAGTTACAGAAAAAAATAAATCAATATTAAACCCTGATTGTATTTTGAAGACAGAGTTCACTTATCAATAACTCGTCCAAATAATGTTTCATAAATTGCATTGGTGCAGTATCATTCGATATTATTTTGATGTAAAATTGACCGACAATAAAGTGGGGGGGGGGGAGATAATTGAATATTTACCAGAAAGCAACATAATGACTGAGTTCAATGTAGGGTTCTGAAGGAGGAAATTTAGAATACCTGTAATTGGAAACTTTCGAAGCGATGAAGAAAAGAATCTCCTATCAAAACTTGACTAATAGTTTGGTAAGTTACGATGGTATTGAGCAATGAGTTAGCATATTAACAAAGTACTTGGGCATTATTCACCGGTTTACTTAGCTATGTTACTACGCACAAAAGGAATATTGGACCACGGAAGAGGGAAATTAACCAGCGGATCTTAAGGACGAACGAGACGGTAGAACATACTACAGGCGGTATAACGTTTAGAAAGGAATGCAAATAAAATAAATGAAGATAAGTACTCAAAAGTATGTTGTTATTTTATAGGTTTGTAAGGAAGTAGTGTAGTGGTCCAGTCCTGGGTCCGCGGGCTCCGGGCTCCAGGTGATCTGGCTGTCCCTTGTTTTGGTTGGACTAAACCATAAACACCGGTTGCTCATCTCATTGGCTGGGAATATAAGTGGTCCTCGGATTGTGTGTAGTTGGGGAGTCGTCTTGTCAATCATCCCTGGCTAGATTCTTATGGAGCAAATGGCTGGCGAAAGGCTGGTATGGCCACTTGCCATCTTTAGGCTGCGTTGGAGAACCCTTGCTTCTTGGAGTCTTGCTGTCAGTAGACCGTGCTGTCATTGCGGTATGGATTCGGCCGTTTCCCGGGGTAGCTGGGCCACTCCTAGCTAGGTAGCGATCCGGTTATTTCCGTAGCCAGCCAAGATTGCTGGCCGTAACTGCTACTCGGAGCAGACCCGATGCAGAGATGGAACTGCCTGTCGTACTTCGGTGTTTGTGTCTTCCTGTCCTCGCCCTTTGGGATAAGTCAGGCCACTCTGCTGTTGCCCTGCGGGGGAAATCTGTCTTGCTTTGTCCTCACCTCCGTTTGATAAGTCAGGCCGTTCTGCCGTTACCCGACGGACGGTCATGCCCTGCATTTGTGTGGAGTGAAAGTTCAGTCCAGGCTTGTCGAAGGAGAAGTCCCGGCTCTATGTCTATGTCCTCTCCAGTCTCATGTTATTGTCTTGTTAAAGATGGGTCCTGGCTTGTCGAAGGAGAAGTTCTGTCTCTATGTTTATGTACAGTCCTAGTCTGCCTCCAAGCTCAAGCCAAGCCTTGAACCCAGCCTCAAGCCTCAAGTCAAGCCTCAAGACCCCAGGTCTCTAGCCAAGCCTCGTCACGTCTTCGCCTGGGTTTGTGTGTCCGAGCCCGAGGCAAGACGCAGGTTCTAGGTCCTTGTCCTGTCTCGGGCTCGGAGCCCACCCCAGGCTCCTTCTTCCGAGTCCCACGTCCTGCCCTGTTCCTAGAACTGCAGTGTCTGCGTCCTGCATTTGGGTCCTGAGACAACACCCCAGTACGACAAATAGGTTGTTCAGGCAGCACTCTGAAATTGAACGGGAAGCAAATGGCGATATTTTCAGAAAACATCATTCAAGTGAAATCAGAAGGCATATCGTAACAGCAGATAAACATAAAAATCTACAGCAATTGAATACCCTTCGACCTGCAATGTTATACCGACCATGTATACCGATTCTATAATCTGCCTAGAGTGCTCTTAACGCATAGCCCTCTGTTTTTCTGACCTCTATGGATCCATTTGAGAATCTCTTAAAAGACTTTTTTTGTATCCCCATAGTGCATTCCACTTCATCCGGCGCGCTCTGTGTGAAAATACTCCCTCTGATATCCTCTAGGACCACTTCCAAGCACCTTAAATCCATGCCACTTCGTGCTACCCATTTCAGCCCTGGGAGAAAAAGCCTGGCTATCCACACGATCAATGCCTTTCATCGTCTTATACACCTCTGTCAGGTCACCTCTTATCCTCGGTCGCTCCAATGAGAAATCGATAAGTTCATTCAACCTATTCTCATAAGACATGTTCTCCAATCAAGGCAGCATCCTTGCAAATCTCCTCTGCCCTCTCTCTATTGCAGCCACATACTCCCTGCAAAATATAGCGTGTATACAATGATGAGAGGCATTGATCGTGTGGATAGTCAGAGGCTTTTTCCCGGGGCTGAAATGGCTAACACGAGAGGGGACAGTGTTGAGGTGCTTTGAGGTTGGTACAGAGATGTCAGTTCTCAGCATTTTACGCAGAAAGTGGTGAGTGCATGGATTGGGCTGACGGCGACAGTGGTGGAGGCGGATACAATAGGGTCTTTTAAGAGACTCCTGGGTAGGTATATGGAGATTAGAAAAATAGAGGGCGATGGTTACTGTGGACAATTTTTAAAGTAAGGACATGCTCGGCACAGCTAAGTGAGGTGAAGAGGCTGGATTGTGCTGTAGGCCTTCTATGTGCTATGTTCAATTATGTGACCTGAACTGAACACAATACTCCAAGTGGGGCCTAACTGTCTTGTATTGATTTAACATTAACTCACGACTATTGAATTCAAATTAGAATGAAAGAAAACAATAAAATAGTTCAAATTAAACTAAATATTCCAAACTCTCACAAATTGTTGACAACAGATATGAAACAGATTAAACGCGGAAGTCCAAAGAAGATATAATCCGCGGATTCAGTGAATCAAGCGAATGCGCACAAAAATACACGTTGGTTCATGACCGGGAACGTCGCATGTTTACTCTTTTTCCATAGATGCTGGCTGGACGGCAGAGTTCCTCCAGAAACTTGCGTTACTCTTTTGAGAAAAAGCCATTTAACAACCAAACCGTTGCCTTTCATCACTACTGCGACAATCGAGTAAAAATAATTTACTAGTTAATAGTTAATATCTAGATGCTTGGACAATATTGAAGACGTTACACCTTTCTTGGAAAAAGAACCGAGAAAGATAGGTTATTCAGAAAAGTGTCAAAAATTGAAGACCTTGTTTGGGTCGCGTCATTTCCAAGCATCAATCTACTGCATTAGTGAGGAATGCTGTTAGGTCGAAACCCTGTGTACCATTACCATCGGAGTTTCCCGCTGTAGAACCGAGCAGAACACATGTCCGCATTGATCATGCATAGATGCAAAAAATGAGAAACCAACAACATTGTCATTAATGGAACACAAAACGCCTTATGAATTCCCTGCAAATTACGATCAGGCCGGGGAATATTAATAACGCCTTTGCGAAAATATAAGTCGAAACTAGTAGATAAAGGAACAGAAATAGGCCATTCAGTCCATCGAATCTGCTTTCTCATTTGATCATGTCTGAACAATTTTCCTTTTTAGCCCTAACCTAAACCCCTGCTTTCTCCCCATATCCCTTCATGCTCTGACCCGTGAAGAATCTGTCAAGCCCTAACTTAATTATACCCTAAGAGTTGAACTCCACAGCAGGATGAAGCAACGAAGCCCGCTCTCTAGCTAAATAAATTCTCTTTCATCTTCGTTCTAAAAAGACAACCCTCTATGCTAACGCATTGACTTCTGGTCTTTGACTATCACACCTCTCTACATCGACTCTATCGAGAATGTTCAATATCGGTTGCATTTGGGTCAACGCTTATTCTTCAGAATTAGAGTGAGCACAGGCCCAGAATCATCAAAAACTCTTCATACAATAAGCCTTTAAATCTGGGAATTATTTTCATAGAACAGGCCATTAAGCCTCAGAGGTAGAGGTGGGGAAGTTCAGACTTGGAGAAGTTACTGGAAGATACTTTAATGGCCAGGATCTGCAGGCTAGAGAACAGCATTCTGGCAGGCAGGCAGGTTTGCCACTGCTACTCTGGTGTGTTTAAACTAAGTAGTGGGGCCGTGGGGGGGGGGTGTGGGAGACGAACTGGAAATATAAGGATGAAGATAAAGGGAAAGACAGAATAAGAAAAGTACAGAAAGACAACAGAATTAGCGAGCAAAAAGCTCAGGAAGGGATCACAGAGTATGGCAAAGTGCAATAGGACACGAAGTGAAAGTTGAGGGGAGTAATGGATTAAAAGTATTCTACGTGAATACAGGATGTGTAAGAAAAATGTGGATGAGCTTGAGGATCAGTTGGAACTTGGCAAGTATGATTTTGTAGGAATAACAGAGACATGGCTGTAAGAGGACCAGGACTGGGAAAATATTCAGGGGTGGGCATTCTATAGAAAGGACAGACATGTGGGCAAAGAGGTTGGGGCTGCTCTGTGAGTATGGAATGAAATTCAGTCCCTTGCGAAGGGTGAAACAGAGATGTAGAGTCAGTATGGACAGAATTGAGAAATTGTCAGGGCAAAAAGACCATCATTGGAGTTATATATCAAACTGTAGCCTGGATATAGGATGCAAGTTGAAACAAGAGTTAAAATTGGCATGTCGCAAAGGTAATGCTGCGGTTGTTAATGGGGGATTTCAGCATGCAGGTAGACGGGAAAATCGGGTTGGTATTGGTGCCAATGGAAGGGAGTTTGTGGAGTGCCTCCGAGATGGATTCTAGAGCAGCTTGTACTGGAACCTACCAGGAAGAAGGCAATTCTGGATTTATTGTTCTGTACTAAATCGGATTTGATAAGGGAACTCGAGGTAGTGACCATAATATGATGAGTTTTATTCTACATTTGAGAAGGAGAAGGGAAAATCGGAAGTGAATGTATTACAGTTGAACAAAGGGGACTGTGGAGCCATGTAGGAACAGCTGGCCAAAGTTGACTGGAAAGATACCCTAGCAGGGATGACAGTGGGGCAACAATGGCAGGTATTTCTGGAAACAATACAGAAGGTGTAGGATCAATTCATTCTGAAGAGGAAGAAAGATTATTAGGGGAATGAGGGGCAACCGTGGCTGACAAGGAAAATCAAGTATGATATTAAAATAAAGGAAGGGAAGTATAAAATAACAAAGATGAATTGGAAGCCAGGGGATTGGGAAACTTTTAAAGAGTAACAGATGATAACTAAAATCGCAATACGGGGAGAAAAAATGAGGAACGAAGGTAAGCTATCAAGAATAGAAAGCAGGATAGTCAAAACTTCTTTAGGTATGTGAAGAGGAAAAACAAATAGTTAAGATCAAAGTTGGGCCCTCGAAGACAGAAACGGGTGAATTCATTATGGGGAACGAGGAAATGGCAGGCAAATTGAACATGTACTTTGGAACTGTCTTCACAAGGGAAGACACAAATAATCACCCAGATGTTGCATTGGCTAGATAACCTAGGGTAACGGAGGAATTGAAGGGAATTCACATTAGGTAGAAAATTGTGTTGGGTAGACTCATGGACTAAAGGCTGACAAATCCCAACGGCCGGATCGTCTGCATCCCAGAGTACTTCAAGAGGTGGCTCCAGAAATCGTGGACGTATTGGTAATAATTTTCCAATTTTCTATAGATTCAGTATCTGTTCCTGTGGATTGCAGTTTGGCTAAAGTTATCTCACTTTTTAATATAGGAATGAGAGAGAAAACAGGGAATTATGGACCTGTTATCCTGACATCAGTGGAGGGGAAGATGCTGGAGTCAATTATAAAAGATGAAATAGCGGTACATTTGGATAGCAGTAACAGGATCGGTCCGAGTCAACATGGGTTTACGAAGGGGAAATCATGCTTGACTAATCTTCTGGAAGTTTTTGAGGATATATCTATGAAAATGGACGAGGGAGAGCCAATGGACATAATGTACCTGGACTTTCAGAGGGCCTTTGATAAGGCCCCACATGGGAGATTAGTGGGCCAAATTAGAGCACATGATATTGGGGGTTGGATACTGACATGGGTAGAAAATTGGTTGGCAGATAGGAAACAAATTGTAGGCATTAACGAGTCCCTTTCAGAATGGCATGCAATGACTAGTGGGATACCGCAATGCTTGGTTCAGGGACAGCAGCTATTTATAATAAACATTAATGATTTAAATGAAGGGATTAAAAGTAACATTAGCAAATTTGCAGATGACACAAAGCTGGGTGGCAGTGGAAATGTGAGGTGGATGCTATGATAATGCAGATTGACTTGGACAGGTTGGGTGAGTGTGCAGATGCTTAGCAGATGCAGTTTAATGTGGATAAATGTGAGGTTATCCACCTTAGTGTCAAGAACAGGAAGGGAGATTACTATCTGAATGGTGTCAAGTTAGGAAAAGGGGAAGTACAACGATATCTAGGTGTCCTCGTTCATCAGGAACGGAAGTAGGCATGCAGGTACAGCAGGCAGTGAGGACAGCTAATGGCATGTTGGCCTTCAGAACAAGGTGAATTGAGTATAGGAGCAAAGAGGTCCTTCTGGAGTGTTGTGTGCAGTATTAGTCTCCAAATTTGAGGAAGGATATTCCTGCTAATGTGCGAGGGAAACATAGGTTCACGAGGTTAATTCCCGGGATGTCGGGACTGTTATATGTTGAGACTCTGGGGCGACTGGGCTTGTATACACTGGAATTTAGAAGGATGGGAGGGTATCTAATTGTAACATATAAGATTATTAAGTGATTGGACACGCAAGAGGCAGGAAACATGTTCCCGATATGGGGGAAGTACAGAGCCAGAGGCTACAGTTTAAGAATAAGGTGGTAGGGCATTCAGAATGAAGTTGAGGGAAATTATTTTCACTCAGTGAGTTTTGTATCTGTGGTATGTTCTGCCTCAAAAGGCAGTGGAGGCCTATTCTCTGGATGCTTTCAAGAAGGAGTTAGATAGAGCTATGAAAGGAAGCGGAGTCAAGGATATGAGGAGAAGGCAGGAAAGTGGTGTTGATTGTGGATGATCAGCCATAATGATAGTGAATGGCGGCGCTGGCTCGAAGTGCCGAATGCCCTAATCCTGCACCTACTGTCTGTTGTCTATTGTCTATTATCTACCATTTAGTTATCAACAGAATCTGATAAGAAGGCAGAATGGTGTTGTGAATTGTGTTTAACAGAACTTGTAAGGTTTAAAAAAAAAACATTTAACAGAAAGTGGAAATAAGGTTAGGTGAGGTTGTACATTGGATTTCAGCAAGGACATTGATAAGGTTCCATATGGCAGCCTGGCTTGAAAGGTTCCCTTTCCCGTTGTTCCCTCCCCACTGATCTCCCTCCTGGCAATTATCCTTGTAAGCGGAAGATGTGCAGCACCTGTCCCTACATCTACCACACCTCATTCAGGATCCCAAACAGTCAGTCACGGTGAGGCGCCACTTCACCTGTGAGTATGCTGGTTTCATCTACTGTATTCAGCGCTTCCGATGTGTCCTGCTGTTTATCAGTAAGACCCGGCGTAGATCAGGAGACCTTTTCAGCGAGAAGGAACACTCCGTTTTTCAAAAAAAAAAGTGGGGTCTCCCAGTGGCCAGCCATTTCAATGCTGCTTCCCATTCCCATTCTGCCATGAGCCTCTTCCTGCTGCCGCAATGAAGCCACACTCTGGTTGGAGGAGCATTCCCTCATGTTCTGTCTGGGTAGCCCCAACCTAACACGATGGCATGAACATTAAATTTTTCGAACTTCCGGTAATGTCCTGCCCTCCACTTCACCATTCGCCATTTCCAATAAGATCTCACACTTTATCCTCCTGCCTGCCTGTCAGCTCTCTCAGCTGATCCTCCCGCTTTGCTTTCTTCCATTGCTTCTGTCCTCTGTAATCAGATTTGTATGCAGTCAAATTTCCAGCTCTTTACTTCACCGCTTCCCCCTACTGATTGCTGCTATCACATTGTGGTTTATCCTTCCCGCACTTTCTTACGCTAAATCGTCATCTTTTTTTCCCAGTCCCAATGAAGGGACGCCGCCCGAAGTGTGCACGAAACGTGGACTGTACTCTTTTCCATTGACGCTGCCTGGCCTGCTGGGTTTCTCCAGCATTTTGCGTGTATTGCTTAGATTTCCAGCATCCATAGATTTTCTCATGTTTACGATAGGATCTCATAATGTATTGGAGACAAAATCTTCTGTTTCAACGAGGTGAAGAACGTATCTGCATAGTAAGCACCTTTAGTGCGTTCCATTTCGATGAATTTTCCCGCAGAGACACCGTTATCAGGTAGCCATGTGGGGAAGCTGAAAAATCAACGAGTTTCTCAATTTTATTATTTAATCTGTTTTTATTGAGAGTAATTAACTGCCTTCAATTATTACTAAAACAGGGAAGAATGGACCACGCTTGGTTAATGGGAAGAGCAGATGCTCTGGCCGTGTGGAAGTCCTGCACGGAGGCCAGTGGGGGACACTTTGTGATGAATACTTTAGCCTGGAAGATGCTGCCGTGGTTTGTGAACATCTACAGTGTGGAGCAGTAAATGCAACTCCTAGAGGTGCTACCTTTAGCGAAGGAAAAGGCCTATTGTGGAAGGATGACTACCGTTGTCTGGGGAACGAGACCCGATTAACTGATTGTCCAGTCTCAGCCTGGGGTCAGGTTAACTGTTCACATTGGAATGACGCTGGTCTCATCTGCTCTGGTGAGT
This sequence comes from Hypanus sabinus, assembly GCF_030144855.1. NCBI lineage: Eukaryota > Metazoa > Chordata > Chondrichthyes > Myliobatiformes > Dasyatidae > Hypanus > Hypanus sabinus. The sequence goes on from NC_082706.1 coordinate 29,194,977, forward strand.
CACAATGAATGTCGGACAGAAAGAAACTACTAATTGGTCGTAGAAAATTTCACAAAGGTGATGTTTTAAATAATTTAACGATTTTGTTTTTTAGTTGTGATCACGTCTGTTTAAGATTAAGACGATTGGTACAGCTCAATTTTACAAACACAGGCCATGAATCCATTTTAGATTTATTGGAAATAGACAGTGCTTCAGAATAGAGTGAATGATATTTGAAGTTGGAGTCTAATTGTGTAGAAGACAATATATTTATTAGTTTAGTAGTTTTTGGCACAATGTAAAATTACACAAATATAGGAATATATTATCTATGCAGAGACTACCTGGGATATAGATTTTATTAATGAGCTGACAAAGGACATTAAGAAATAAAGGACCCGATTACAATTCGCTCTGGACGAGCAGAGTCTGGCATTGTTACTTAGAACATAGAATATCACAGCAAAACACTATTCCTTCAGCGCATCATGTTTTGCCGACCACATTAACCTACTGTACTATCAGTCCAATCCTTCCCGACTGCACAATCATTCATTATTTTTCTATCATCAATGTCCCTACTGTATCTCCCTCTATCTGCAGTAGTAGCAGGCCGTTCCGTGCACACTACTCGACTCTCTGCGTAAGAAAAGCTCAGCTCTGATATCTTCCCTTTTCTTTCCTCGATTCGCCGTAAGGTTAATCCTGTATGTAATCTCCGCTTTGACCTTCAGGAAAAGTCTATCTCTATCCACACGACATAAGGCTCTTAACATTTTGTACACCTCGATGAATTCCCAGCTTGGTCTGCTTCACTCCAACAGGGAAAGAAAAACAGTCCTATTATGTTTTGTGTGTGCGAGTTCCTCCCCCTCACGTCTCGTAAAGAGAAGCAGAAAAGCGCTCCTGGGATGCTTGTATTTAATGTTCGGGAACAAACTAAAGAGATTTATGAAACAGATCAGTGCCAACAAAGTAGCTTTGAGGGGGGATCAGAATACATAACACATTCAGTAGTTATCAATATGTCCAAAGTTAAAACAGAATACTGCATATTTCCAGTTCCGGAGATGAAGTGCAGAAAGCATTTTTATAGCTCAAATGGACAAACTTTACTGATGTTGCTAGCAAGCTAAGTCACACGTGGGGAAATTTGTGTATAAAACAAACTCCGATGTAAAATCTGAAAAAAATATGTTGAATACTGTCGATTGATAATAACTGTTTTATCTAACTCCTTCGATATCGTAGCTGAAAAGTGGTCTCTGAGACTGAGCGATGGAGGAGGCCGCTGCGATGGCCGATTGGAAGTTTATGATAATGGCACCTGGCATAGAGTGCAGGATAAAATTTGGAACCTCAATGATGCAAATGTTGTCTGCAGAGAACTGCGCTGCGGCTTCGCCACATCCGTCTACACCTCCTCAAGGTACAGAGAAACTGCAAGGCCCATGTTGGTGATCGAAGGTCGATGTGAAGGAAATGAGACGCATCTACGAAACTGCAAAACTTCTTTGTTGCAAAGGTCTCCTGCTAACGTCACGGTCGTTGGTGTCCGGTGTTCAGGTGAAAATTTTCAAAAATGTGCCAATAATAATTTGTAAACTGGTGTGGCCATTAATAATGCATCAAGAAATTCGGAACCATTCAGGCATACGGATCGGTATCTAGCCAGATCGGTGCAAATTTCCTAATTGAAGTGTTTCTATTTTATACTACAATGAACCCCGACCACAGCACCGCATACGCCACGTACACACAGCGCCTCCCAGTACCACGCTCCACATACTCTACAGCATTTATAGATATCAGAGGACAAGTACAGACTTGGAAGGGTGAAACCCCATTTTGCAGGCTGTATAGTTACGAGAATGCAGTTTCATATGTGTGTATATATATATATATATTTATCTATCTATCTATCTATATAGGAAACTCTCAGTCTGAACTCTCATTATGAGGTTTTTCAGTGAATCTGGTGTGCTCTGTTTTATGTATTTAACATACACTCGCTTACAATGAAAATATCATTTTGTTCAAGGGATGCTGGTTACAGCATTTAAAACGCAATCTATGGAAAAAATATCAGTAGGTGGCAGCGCAGCAGTGATACCATAGCGCGCAGAAACTACATTAGTTTGGCTGTGAAACTATCCGTCTTTAATTGCGTGCGCTTTACCACAGTCAATAGATGTGCGTTTATACCCTCGTAAACAGATGTCTGCTTTACTGCAGACAAACAACAGTGAATGGACTGCGATGAGAGTACATCTATTTGTATATTCATCAAAGAAAAACATTATATCTCAGAGCATTTCTCTTATCGGGTAGACAACTCCTCTAATACATATTCTCCAATACTCACTAGTGTGTGTGTGTGTGTGTGTGTGTGTGTGTGTGTGTGTGTGTGTGTGTGTGTGTGTGTGTGTTTGTGTGTGTGTGTGTGTGTGTGGTAGTGGACTGTGGAAACAATGACAGTAGGACGGGCATCAGTCGGTGATGATGACTGGCAAATGAGAAGGTATCAGAGGGGATGGAGAACGGGGAACGGAGAATGGAGAAAGAGAGAATAGAGAGCGGCTCTTTGAGAAATTACCAGAAGTGGCAGGTATTTCTTCCGGGTTAAGGAGGACGGAATTTTGATCACCTTGACGTTCATGGGGAATGCAGTTTTCGGATTATCGAGAAAACTTCGGATATTTCAGCCTGATGCTGCAGGTGCAAAATTTGCCAAGAAAAGAGCAACGAAAGAGAAAAGTTAAGCGGCTGATGTCTGGCCTTATTTCACGGTAAATGACTTATGTCTAGAGGATCAAAACATGGGTCAATTGTGACGCTCCGAATTTTCAGTGTTTATCCGATAATTGCCATTAGATTCACGTCGAGCGAAATTCTCAGAGATTTTTCTTGTATGCGCTTGCGTGCACTACTGCTTTACAATGAAATAAGTCATGATATAATTTGCTCATCCAGACAGATGTTTATTAACAGTACTGCACGGAGTTCAATTATTTCGTATTTATGTTGCACAGATATACGTTTTGTACTCAAATATTTACTGTAATGCGATTTTGCAGTCATGCGACGATAATTGGGTGATATATTACAGTGATTTCCAAAATGGAGTACTGATGGAGAAGCTGAACTGTCAGTGAATGTCCCGTTCAGAAAAAAAATAGATCAAAACTAATTCGAATACCAAGTGTTACCACCGTTTTCATACATACCCAAAAAGCACATCTTCATTATGATGATATGATGAAATGGAGCTGTTAGGTTAGACTTAATCCGTCGCTTTAGCAAAGATCCTCCTTCTACAAGGGATGAGGTCCTTCTGGTTTATTTTCACATTTTCGTAGCACTGTTTTTAATCCATGTTGGAGGTTGGGTTTCTCCATGACAGAGTTGCTTACGATGCCATAGCAAAAGCAAGCAATCAATTGAGAACCAAGTAGACAAACTGCTAATTAACCTCAGAAAATGTAAACGCTATTGATGTTCACCCCAAATTATTATATATAGTATTTGGATACTAGATAACGGTCAAATTTTGAGATGGCGGTAGTAGCAGTAAGAACACAGAAGTTTTTATTAACTGGGGAAAACAACAACAACAAAATCATCAAATGTATTGTGAAATCTTGACATTTTCTGGTCTGAACACAAGGAATGGAAGTTAATATTTACACTTAAAACAGCTTCTTGCAGCATTTGAAATATAGGTTAATTTAAACAATATTTGAAACTCCATCTTAATGAGGTATGCATGTAAATGGCTGGCAAGACACAAACGTCCCTGGAAAGTCACAGCAGTTGTGTACACTCGTCGCTGGGAAAGGAAAAAAAAAGCAAAGGAAGAGGCAGCCAAAAGAGCTAGCGATGTGTTTGTTCATCAAAAGCAACAATCAGTTCCCTGTAATTTGTTTTTCTCAAGAATTATGAGGATCTGCTTTTGCTTTTGTCTATCCTACGGATAATTTCCAACACTAAATTTCCACGATGGTCTTTGATCTGCTGTTTGATATGAATTATATTCATTGGCAAAATCTATTATTCATTATTCAGTAGATTTTACACCGGAGCCCTATCTGCACGATTAATGAAGCACTCACTTAACTTCGCTGAAAATACAGATAACAATGATGCATCTGTATCTAAAAATGATGTAGTTCTGTTTTAGACTGATTGAATTCCTGCATATCTGAAAACATCATGCAGAGTAAGACATGAGTCCATGAACATCAGTTCCTTATCAGTTCCTGGCAGAATGTGACTAATTGGATCACCCCATACTTGATATTGTGATTGGTCAGCCGTAGATCTTGGGCAGGAGGTACAGTGGTAATATTCTCTCCTCCCAGCGATATGGTCCAAAGCACTTTCCACTGCTTTGGAAGAGGAACACATCCTTCAAATTACAGGGAACCACTCTGATATCGACCATGCTTTAGACAGTGAAAATGCCAGATTAGAAGAAATACCGCCAGCCACCCCCCACCCTCCTCTGGCAGAGTAAAGTGGCAAATTCCTGCCACCATGTTTGATCTATGGTACTACATGCGGTACAATGGTGAAAGAGAAGCACCACCTGGGACATTGAATGCCCAACGTTCTATGCAGGGTGTAAATGTGAGGTGCCATAACCTGGTTCAGACATAAACCAGTGACTGGGCGCCCAGTGCAGTCGAATGATCAAATCCGCGCTGCAGCCTTACTAAATTCTTACAGTCTTTTGGTTTTGAGGTTATACTTCAGCAACTTCAACTTCCAACATGCTGTGAAATGATTGCACAATTATTTTCAAACCTTAATATCAGAAGAAGTTTCATAAATGAAAACGAGATGATGAGCTCAATTTGTAATGCAATGAGTAACCTTGAATGTTTTTGTTCAACAGACCACATGCAGTTAAGGCTATTCGGAAGTGAAGATGCATGTGCTGGAAGACTGGAGGTTTATTACAATGGATCCTGGGGAACAGTCTGTGATGACTCCTGGGATCTGGTTAATGCTAACGTGGTATGTAGGCAACTAAGTTGTGGTTATGCTTTGGAGAAAATAAAAGTTCCGAACTGTGGACGAAGCACTGGAGAAATTTGGTTGGATGAAGTGAGATGTTCGGGTAATGAACCGTATCTCTGGAAATGTCCTTCGGCGCTGTGGGGCCATCATGACTGCAGCCATAAAGAAGATGTAATACTGGAGTGTTCCGGTAAGCGTAATTCCACTATGCCGATTTTCTGCAATGTGGTATTGGAGTCTTCACTTTGGAGACGTGTTAAACGATTTATAGCACACATTAGTGTTATTGAAACGTAAACATAGAAACATAGAAATCTCAGAATCAGAATCAGACTTTAATCGCCAAGTACCGTGTGCACATACAAGGAATTTACTTCCGGCAGATGCAGACTCTCTGCTCATAACAATAATAATGATAAATATAAATGAAAATATAGATTATTCATACAAGTAGCGCAATCCAAGTAATAGTTAGCCGACAGTTAACCGGCAGTCAACAGTTCAGCAAAGTGACCGCAGTAGGGAAAATATCTTCTCCAGTGCCTATTAGTCTTAGCCTGGAAGGATCTGAAGCGCCTAACAGACGGAAGCAGTTCAAACAGTCCGTGAAATCTACAGCACTTTAGAGGCCTTTCGGCCCACACTGTTGCGCCGACCATGTAAACTACTCAAGAAACTGCCAACAATTTCCCTACCAAATATACTATATTTTTCTAAGGTCCATGTACCTATCTCGACCACCGACACTGGCGCTGAATTCCACGCGTCCGCCACTAATACACAGACAATACTGTTGCAGTAAGAGGCGACTGGGTATAAAAAAATAAGTTGGTGCGGAACAGCCATTTTGATTATTAGGGGACCAGAACGGCACATTTGCTCGCAGATGTTGATCAGACTGATCATGCTGTGAAGAGGAGACAAATTGTTAACGACGCCAATAGTACATGTAATATGTGAGAATCGAAAGAGTGGAAGATAATCTTTGCGTAAACTGCAAAGACTGAGTACAGGTTATAGAGAAGACAACAAGGTCGCTTCTCAATCAATTGCATCAGGAAGCGCCCTATAATCTAATGGGGGGTGTCAGCAGAATGGACACTGAAGGAGAAATTCTTTCCAAAGGCTGAAAGTTTTCACTGATTGTGACATTTTGCATGGACCTTTACCGTTTATTTCCGACTATTTATTTCTTGCAGCTACGCTTATTCTCGCCATCATGCCTGAGCAGGGGAAAAATAAACAAAAACCTTTTCCCCATTTTCAAACAAAACATCCTCAGATTTAGTGCCTGAACTTGCCTGAAGACCAGCAGAAGTGTACTGCCAGTCCCACGTTTCCGTTCCTCCAAACTCCGTAATTAATTAGATTATACCTTTTTTTTTTAGCAACATGGACTAGCTACAGCACAATTCGGCCCACAAAGCTGTGCCGAATATGTCACTACCGTAGAACTGCCGAGGCTTTACCCATAGCCCTCTAATTTTCTAATTTCTGTGTGACCATACAGGAGTCTCTTAAAATATTCAGTCCTTTCCTCTCCACCACTTCCGCTGGCAGCCCATTCTAAACACTCACCAGCCTGCGTAAAAAAAAACTTACCCCTGATATCTCCTTTGTACCTACTTCCAAGCAACGTAAAGACATGCCCTCTGCAAGTAGCCATTTCAGACCTGGGAAAAAAGCATTTGACGATCCAGACGATCAATCCCTCTCATCATCTTATACACTGTACCTCTGTCAGGTCACCTCTCATCCTCTGTCGCTACGAGTAGAAAAGGCGGAGTTCAGTCAACCTATTCTCATAAGGCATGCTCCCCAATCAAGGCAACATCCTTGTAAATCTCCACAGCACCCTTTCTATGATTTCCACGTCCTTCCAGTAGTGATGCGACCAGAATTGTGCACAGCACTCCGTGGACTAGTGTCCTACATAGGTTGCCTTGCCTCGCGACTCTTAAATTTAATCCCACGATTGATGAAAGCCAATGCACCGTATGCCTTCTTAATCGCAGAGCTGCATAACAGTTTTGAGTGTCCTATGCAGTCGGACACCAGAATACCTCTGATCCTCCATACTACCGAGAGTCTTACCATTGATACTATATTCCGCCATCATATTGACCTACCGAAATGAAGCACCTCACACTTATCCGGACTGAACTCCATCTGTCAATTCTCAGCCCTGCTTTGCGTCCTATCAATGTCCTATTGGATTCTCTGACAGCCCTCCACAAAGCCATCCATAATATCCATAACATCCCCATAACAACTCCAACATTTGTGTCATCTGCAAATTTACTAAGCGAACCCAGCACTTACTCATCCAGTTCATTTATTAAGATTACAAAGAGTAGGGGTCCCAGAGCAGATCCCTGAGGCACAACATTTGGTCCCCGTCCTCCATGCAGTATATGACCCGTGTACAACCATTGTTTTTCTTCAGAGGGCAAGCTAGTTCTAGATCCACAAAACAATGTCGCCTTGGATTCCAAGCCTTCTTACTTTGTCAATAAGCCTTGACTAAGGTACCTTACTAAATGGCTTACTTAAATCCATATACACTGCATCTACGACTCTACCTTCATCAATGTGTTTAGTCAAATCCTCAAAAAATTCAACCAGTCTCGTAAGGCACGAACTGCTTTTGACAATCCCGAATCATATTATGCCTAACGGCATGTTCATAAATCCTGCCTCTCAGGATCTTCTCCATCAGATTACCAAATACTGAAATAAGACTGACTGGCCTATAGATTCCTGGGCTATCCCTACTCCCATTCCTGTATAAAGGGACAATATCCAGAGTCCCCAATCCTCTGCAACCTCTCCCCTCCTTATTGATGATACAATGATAACTGCCAGAGGCTCTGAAATATCCTCCCTCGCTTCGCACAGAAGCCTGGGGTAAATCAAGTACGGTCCCGGTGAATGATCAAACTTGAAGCTTTCCAAAAGCTCCAGCACATCGTCTTTCTTAATATCAGGATGCTCAAGCTTTTCAGTCTCCTGCAAGTCATCACTAAAATCATCAAGATCCTTTTGCATTGTGAAAACTGAAGTAAAGTATTCATTAAGTACCTCTGCTATATCTTCAGGTTCCATACATTCGTCCCCGCTGTCACACTTTATAGGTCCTATTCTTTCACGTCTTATCCTCTTTCTCTTCACATACTGGTAGAATGCTTTGGGATTTTCCATAATACTGCCCATCAAGGTCTTCTCATGGCCGCATCTGGTTCTCCTAATTTCCTTCTTAAGATCCTTCCTATTAGCCTTATGTTAGGAGGCATGTGATCCAACGGGACATTGCTTTGTGGATCGAGAACTGGCTTGTAATGTTAGAGATCTTCTAGATCACTAACATTACCTAGCTCTCTGAAACTTTTGTAAGCTTTTCTTTTCTTCTTGTCTAGATTTATTATAACCTTTGTACACCACGGTTCCTGTACACTACCATAACTTCCCTGTCACATTGGAACGTACCTGTGCAGAACTCGACACAAGTATCCCCTGAATGTTTGCCACATTTCTTCCATTCTTTTCCCTGAGAATATCTGTTTCCAATTTAGGCTACCCATTTCCTCCTTGATAGTCTCGTAATTCTCCTAACTCCAATTAAAAGTTTTCTTTCCCAACTTATCTGTTCCTATCTCACTCTAATGCTATTGTAAAGGAGATAGAATTATGATCACTATTTCTAAAATGCTCTTCCACTGAGAGATCTGACACCTGACCAGATACATTTCCCAATACCAAATCAAGTACAGCCTCTCCTCTTGTAGGAATTTCTACATCTTGTGTCAATAAACTTTCCTGAAAACACCTAATGAACTCCAATCTATTTAAACCCCTTGCTCCAGGGAGATGCCGATCGATTTCTGGGAACTTAAAATCTCCCAGCACAACAATTCTGTTATTATTACACCTTTTCAGGATCTGTTTCTCTATCTGCTCCTCGATGCTCCTGTTACTATTGGGCGGCCTATAAGAAACACCGACTAAAGTTATTTCACACTTCCCGTTCCTAACCTCTACCCACAGAGACTCTATAGACAATCCCTCCAGGGTGTCCATCTTTTCTGCAACCGAGACACTGATCTGATCAACAGTGCCACGCCCACACCTCTTTTGCCTCCCTCCCTGTCCTTTCTGAAACATCTAAACCTGGTGCTTGAAGTACCCATTACTGTCCTTGAGCCATCCAAGTCTCTGTAATTAACACCATATCATATCTCCAAGTACTGATCCACGCTCTAAGCTCATCGGCATTTTTCACAACACCCTTTGCGTTAAAATAGACGCATCTCAAACCTTCGATCTGAGCGCGTTCCTTCTCTATCAGCTGCCTATCCTCGCTTTTGCACTGTCTACAAGCTTTCTCTATTCCTGAGCTAACCTCCTCTTACTCAGTCTCTTCATTTTGGTTCCCCTCACCCTAGCACTTCTAGTTTGAACTTTCCCCTAGAGCCTTAGCAAACCTTCCCGCCAGGTTATTGGTCTTCCTTGAAATTATGGGCAACCCGTCCTGTTTGTTACAGGTCATACGAGTCCGAAAAGAGGTCCCAATGATCCAGAAATCACAATCCCTGCCCCCTGCTCCAATCCCTCAGCCACGCATTTGTCCTCCAACTCATTGTATTCATATCTCAATGTCACGTGGCACAGGCAGTAATCCCGAGATTACTACCTTTCAGGTCCTGCTTCTCAACTTCTTTCCTAACACACTGTAGTCTGTTGTTCCCTGATTTCCTTACCTGTCCACATGTTACGCTCCCTTCTGAGACTTTCTAGCGATTTCAGTTGTTTTGAGGTATCGCAAATATCTATCTCTTGTCTTTTTATTTATACAAACAAGTTAAGTTTTCTACCGTAAGAAAATATTATTAGTACGTTTGCATTAACTACTTTGTTCTCAGAACACAAAGAGATGCGCCTTGTGGAAGGCAAACACAGCTGCGAAGGGAGAGTGGAAGTGCGGTACCAAGGGAGATGGGGAACAGTTTGTTCCGAGGAACTGGATAGTAAAGATGCGAATGTGATCTGCAAGCAAATGAACTGCGGAACCATGGAATCTATTGACTATTACTCGCAGAAATACGGAAAAGGATCTGATCCAATATGGTTGGATGGAATAGAATGTCTCTCGTACGAGTCGACTCTTTGGCAGTGTCATGCAAAACCTTGGGGGAAACACGACTGTCAATATAACTTACATGCAGGTGTTGAATGTAAAGGTAACAGATGGAACACATTATCTGGCGATTTGTATTCTAAACATCGTTGTTAAAAATAAATAGACAAAATTTTTCTCTTCTCATCAGAGGCCAAAATACCGGACCGGTCCAGTGTAAAGGTTTGCGAAACACGCAATATATCTCAAACTGTTTATGCAGCAGGTAATCTTATCTACAAGTTGCAATATCATTTTAAATTCCATTTCGAAGTTATGATTAATGCAACATCAGTGTTTTCTTCTGCATTAGAACCAACGTTGCGCGTCTCTGGCGGCAACACCAGTTGCTCCGGAAGGTTGGAGATAGAGTTCAATAATATCTGGGGCACGATATGTGATGATTCCTGGGATCTGGCCGATGCCAATGTGGCGTGCAGGCAGTTGGGCTGTGGCTCTGCCCTTTTGACTGGAGTGCCGGATAAAATTATCCAGGACGTCGGCGATCTTTGGTTGGACGAAGTGAAATGCAAAGGAAGTGAATCTTTCCTGTCCAGTTGTCCTTCCTCTCCACTCGGTCAGCATGACTGTGATCATAAGGAAGATGTCTTTGTTGTTTGTTCAGGTAGGTGTCCTTGGACAATTTCCACGTTATATTCAACTGATTTGTAAACATCGTAACCATAAACAGTTGAGAAAGAAAATCTTAAGAAGACGAATTTGTTAATATTTGTTCAAAAATTCTCTTCACAACAGAGTCCGCACCTCCCACTGATCCAGTCGGTTCAGGTATTTAATATCATGGCATTTTCCCTTTATTCGATCTCGAATCATGTTTAATTAGATTTTTAATTATGTAATTAGATCTAGAAAGGACTGATTTTCCTTTCTTGCCGACAGACAGACAGACAGACAGACAGACATACTTTATTGATCCCGAGGGAATCTGGGTTTCGTTACAGCCTCACCAACTAAGAATAGTGAAGAAATATAGCAATATAAAACCATAGATAATTAAATAATAAGTTAATCATGCCATGTGGTATTAAGTCCAGGAGCAGCCTATTGGCACAGGATGTCTGACACTCCGCGGGAGGAGTTGTAAAGTTTGATGGCCACAGGTAGGAATGACTTCCTATGACGCTCAGTGTTACATCTCGGTGGAACGAGTCCCTGGCTGAATGTACTCCTGTGCCTAACCAGTACATTACGGACTGAATGGGAGTCATTGTCCAAGAAAGCATGCAACTTGGACAGCAACCACTTTTCAGACACCACCGTCAGAGAGTCCAGTTCCACTGCCACAACACCACTGGCCTTCTGAATAAGTTTGTTGTTTCTGTTGGTGTCTGCTACCCTCAGCCTGCTGCCCCAGCACACAACAGCAAACATGATAGCAATGGCCACCACAGCCTCGTAGATCATCTTCAGCATAGTCCGGCAAATGTTAAAGGACATCAGTGTCCTCAGGAAGTAGTGACGGCTCTGACCCTTCTTGTAGACAGCCTCAGTGTTCTTTGACCAGTCCAGTTATTGTCCTTTCGTATCCTCAGGTATTTGTAATCCTCCACCATGTCCACACGGACCCCCTGAATGGAAAGGGGGATCACCGTTGCTTTAGCCCTCCTAAGGTCCAATACTAGCTACATAGTCTTTTTCACATTAAGCTGCAGATGATTCTGGTCGTACCATGTGACGAAGTTTCCCACAGGATAACCTTTGTTAATTGCAACGGATACCCGGAGCGGTTAACAGTTCTGCTGAAATTTTAATTGCCCAAGCAACTGTTTGGATCAGGATGTTGTAAAATTCTTAAAATTAGTATATCCAACTCCTGCCAAATATATCGGTTAGATTAACTTATCTGAAAATCGGGTGAATTGACTCATTATTGAGTATACAGAAAGTACCTTCAAACGAGTTCTTACTGAAACGTTGACGAATTTCCACTATGTATTTGGAAAATCATTGCTGATGTTTGTGTGGATAGTTACAATTAATACATATAATTTGTTGGACTATCATCTGCGACTTGGAGAATAAGTGCATATAAGTCCTTGATATTTTAATGCTGAAGCATTTGCTATTTTCTAAGTTCGTGCTGAAATCATCCTGATGAGTCATATCCAGTGAATTTTAAATCAGCATTGCAGCTCCAAGCAAATCCATCACCATATTCCGGACTCTGCGAGTTAACACCTCCCTCGAAAAGTATATTGTTGGCATCCGACCAACAGACTCGCAATCGAATCACCAATGTTCCACAACTCTGTCTTCTCTTTCCCTATCGTACTCCTTGCAAGTTCACTGCTGCGTGGCCACATAATGCTCTAATCCCTTTACATGTTTGCACAACATGCCACCGTAAAAAGCCATATCACAATAACGAGGAATAGGTGTACAGGAAGGAGAAAGGAGGCAAAGTGATATAGGGTCATTAAAACCGTTCCCTCAAGTTCAGCAAAACAAAAAAAAAGGTATTGGTGACTTCAGAGATGAGTTTTATTTAATTCAACAATATTGAGTATGAGTGCGTGGGAAGTGTCAGCAGTGTATCAAGCTCTAACCATGCAGAGAGAACGGATCAGAAAGCTCAGAAACCTCTCTATTTTAGCAGGAAGTAAAAAAACATTTACACATCTCTATCGGCCTGTACCAATTGGTAAGGAAGCACCGTAGAACGTATCCTATCCAGATACATAAGGGTTTGCTATGGCACCGCCCTACCATGGCATGGAAAAACCATAAATGCTCAGCAGATCTGGGAAACCAGCATTCCCTCTATGACCTCTTGACTTAACTTCGGACTGCCACAGTAAATTAGGCTGCAGAATCAAAGCCCCGAATTCTCTGATTCATTCTTTCCAAATGACAGAAGTTGCAAAAGCCTGAAAGCAGAATGTAAAATAGCTTCCAGTACGCTTGTTGAGCCTATTAAATTGATGGTTCGTAGAAAACTATCTACTCTTCGTCCTCCCAAATAACTTCATTATGATCTTGCTCTTTATTGAATAACTGTACGTTTTTTTCTCTACAGCTGTACCTATTTTTCTGCATTCCTTTCTTCTTTGATCTTCCCCCTCACCACGTAATTATGTTAAGTGCACGAACAGTATGTAATAAACACTTTTCACTATATTTCGATACACGTGACAACAATAAACAAATTCCCATTTGAATTCCGAAATGTTCACTTTTAGCTAGTTAGTTCCTGTGCCGGATGAATTGCATAATCGGCGCATGCCTTTCCACTTCCCGTGAAATACGAGGGGTGATTGAAAATTTCGTGGCCTAAAGTAGAAAGAGGCAAATTTCGAAAACATAGTCACTTATTTTTCCTACATTTCCACACTTACTCAAGCGATCGTGGAGCAGACGGATCCCTTCTTTGAAGAATTCTTTGTAGAATTCTTCTTTGTAGAATGTAGGTCCTGGACCTCCAGAAGTGGTCAAAAGCATGGGTGATTAAAAGATTCCTGGCCTAGGGTAGAAGAGGTGAGTTATTAAATTCAAATCTCTGCAGTTCACTCAAAAAGTTGAACTGCTGGTGCATGTAACGAGAGCTGTATAGCTCAATTCATCCAAACCTAGGACACGAACTTATCAATCACTGTGGTCCAAGCCGCTATCGTGACATGCACGTGCAGTTCAACTTTTTTAGTGATAATGCAGACAGTTTGAAGTTAGTAACTGATCTCCTTCTAACTTCGGCCACGAACGTATCAATCACACCCCCCCCAGCCCCCCACCGTGGACCACTTCTACAAAGAAGCGATTCGTATTCACCACGGCCGCTGGAATCAGTGTGTACATGTAGGAGGGGACTATGTTGAAAAAATATATATGCAGGGTTTTCTAAAATTGAGTCATTCCACCTTAGGCCACGAAATTATCTATCACTCCTCATAGTCTTACTGACCCATCATCGAGGTAGACTGTTAGTCTGGCTTGTGTAGACGCATATTTTGCATTAAGCACTGCTTTATGCTGTCGGTTAAAATGTGTCATTCATGGCATATCTGCAGCTTGCAATCAGCTCCCGTATTTATCGCATTCCAGCACGGAGAGAAGTCGGTGTTTCATCGAGCACCTTGGCCCGCATATCTGCAGTGCAGTGATCAAGACTGACATGAAAACGAACTAGATATTAAATGCTTCGAAAGCTGAGTTTGAATGCGAATCCAAGAATCCTTATTCCTCTGAAAACTAGAGACACCCTCGACACCCCCCACCCCCACATATGTGTATTTCTAACTCACGGGTACATTATGGAGGCTGATTGTGATCATTCAAGTCATTCAACCTGATTGCAAGACTTGCTGATCTCATGGATATTCCTAACTATTTGACAACAAATAGTTCAAAATGCAGGAAAGCACAGTGATGCTAAAGATTGTTGACGAACATTAAACATCGATTTTTCTGATAGGATGAGATTTGCTTTAGTCTAGAAAGGACGTTGCTGATTTTGAGAGGTAATTTTTCAATTGGAGGATTGACTGGGAGTCATTCCACTGTTTAATATTATGGGGGAAACAAATGGCGTGCAGCGTCGTGAGGGTAGAACGGCTTGAGACGTACCTTCAACACATATTGTTCGCTGCATTGAGTTAAAAGAACATCATGTTTACAAGCGGTTATCGACCCCCCATGACCTACTAATTGGGCAGCTGATATTTCAGCAGATGAGGAAAAGGGGGAAACGCTTCAAGCCCATATAATGTGCTTTGTACTGCTATTCAGTGCTGTAATTCCAATACTTTGATGTCTTCAATTTCTGAGAATCTCGAGTTGCGAAATGGGATGTTTGTGTTTGAACGGTGTTGGAATAGGCATGAATAATGGAAAACCACGAGCAACCTTAGAGCAATGGACTTGATTGCCAGGACAAATACCATTCCTGCTGATATAACTTGTCTCTTTATTTATTTGTCCATGACATCCATCGGACTCCCTGTGTGCATGCAGTTTCGTTTCACAGCGGAAATTTAAGCTCCAATTCTGTAACCCTTGGCAATAGCTCTATTACCCATAATGTAACTGCTCATTGCCGTCATATGTAGAACAGATTATTCTGACATTTAAACAGATTGTCCTGTTCGACTCCCAGTATATATTTCAGAACAGTTGTCTTCCACCTGAAAGATATCCACCAAAGAATTCTATTTTTAAAAATCTTCTACATAATTCTCTCATTGTAGTATTTGCTTCATTTGACTTTTCCATGTTCAACGCCGATGGCGTACTTTGTAATGTTTATTCTGTTCCGTTCTATCGTGTCCTTTTGCAAGCTTTTTCTTCTCTACCGTCAAAACCCATAATTATTACTTCTGTTGTTTTACACGACGTATTTGACATCTTTATATAAATCTAATTCTATGAGTAATTCCGTATTTTGCAAACTTACTTCGTAATTAAAATAATCATTTCTCTTTGTGAATGTCTAAACCTTAAAATTAAAGCGTCTGTTTTAATTTATCTACTGAAATTCGTGTATAAGTATTGGAAAACAGGTTCTCCTCCATCTTCTTTGCTGTCTGCGTGACGTTTGGAATCGTTGTCGTGGGCGAGTTATTCACAATGATAGTGATAAAGCGGAGAAGAGGTAAGATTCAAGCTTTAAATTTTATTATTGCTCGGAATAATATTTCAAATTATGTTGGGTAATTGTTGTTGTCTTTCTACAGACTGTCGCGATATTATCCGATATTTTAGGGATGGTATCCTCTCCTGTATAGTAATAATAATCAGCGTTTCATCAGTTTCTATGTAGTTTACCAAATGTCTGGAACATCAATTGGCATATGTTTTATGTATCGAAATAAGTCCTGTATTTAGTGTTACTGTAATAAGTCTATGTTACACGCCACCCTGAGGCTCGCCCAGCTCGTGTTCGTCTCGGGAATCAGGCTTTGGCCCCGCCAAACTGGGAAATCACTATTGCGTGCATGCTGTTTAATGCAGCGCACAGTTACAAACTCACAGTGCAAAACATAAGACAGTATACCATATGCAATTGAATCATCGAACCATATGAATCTTAATTTGAATTTGGTTTAGTAATGAAAATAAAAAAGGCCCCAATTCAAAGAAAAGTCAAAGTTTCTCGTTGGAGCTCGCTCAGTAGACATTCTGCCACCTTCGGACCACTCCGTCCGGTGGTCCACTCGCTCTCTCCACACGTGTCTTCCCTCTTCATCCCTCCCGAACAAAAGATCTCGAAAAAAAAATAACAGTACAGAGCAACAATGTCCGATTGGATAACATGGATACCACATACCTGTTATATCCAGCCATATCCCAAATATTGTTGCTACAGAGAAATGGTTACCTTAGCAGTGAACATAACAAAGAAGTCATTATATTAGCAATCAATCCTTACAGCGCGTTACAAACAGATTTGATGAATGATACTGACAGAATTTTCAAAGTTCCCGTACATCAACAGTCATATATGACTGATTTCCCATTTTAATTTTAATAACGAGAGATTAATTCGTCAGTTTGTGATTTTAATGCACATGACTTTCGGAATTCTCACTTCAACAGACGCAGAGTTTGCAGGCAGAGCTTCATCTGATATTTTTTACCAAGCAATTTATGAAGAAATTGAGAATACTCCCTTCAGCAAGAGCTTGAACGATGCACACGGTTCAGGTACGCCTTGCTTCTTTCATTTACTTTTCAGGTGCTAAAGACCGTATCTACCCATTACGACAGTAGAAATCGAGAACTGTCAGTTCAAGATACCAAAAGATACTTCAAAGTTGAAAGGAAAGGACATTAGAGAAATATAGAAATAAAGATCTGATGACAATATATGTGTGGGTCAATATCAGAGTGGGAAATTCGGACTCTGGCTCAGGGTGATAATGGCGAAGAGAGGAGAAGGCTCTACGTTTTCAAAAAGAAATTAAATCGTCTTACTTTCGTTCTTCTTGCACAACTAGCGCAGTGTGGAGGCCGGGTAAATCAGTGCAATGTTCCTCTTCCGGGGTGGTGCAAGGCAGAGAGAGCTTTATTGTCCGCAGATCCTGCACTTGTAAGAAGTGCAGCAAGCTGCAGTATCCCACAGACCGTCTTAAGGAACTGGAGTTGAAACTGGATGAATTCCCGATAGTTCGGAAGGCTGAGGGGCTGATCGACAGGACTTATGTGTATGTCGTCACAATTATGGGGCAGAACACAGGTCACAGTAAATGGGATTGTTAGCCACTGCAGGGTGCCCCCGCGGCTGCTCCCCTGAACAACAATTATTCTGCTTTGGATACGTTCGGCGGGAACAATCATTTCGGTGAAAGGTAGACTGGTCAGTTCTCTGGCAGTGAGTGCGGATCTGTGGCTAAGAAAGGAAGGGAGGAGAAGATGCGTGCTGCACTGCTAGTAGATTCATTTTGTTAAGTGATCAGTCAGATGTTTCTGACTAGTTGAAAGATATTGTCATTTCTCAACTGTCAGGTTCATGGAAAGCTCCGATCAGATCCGAATAATTATTCAGTGGGAAGTGGGAAAGCCGAAGTTTGTGGTCCACGTCGGTAAAGTTAAGAAGGCTGATCACTTCCTCCAAACGGAGCACACGGAATTAGGAAATTAGTTAAAAGACAGGAATTCCAGGGCTGCGGGTCACCACCTCAAGTTCAACTTTGTTTTTTTTGTGTGATATCTTCCGAGTCGCCGTCTGTGATTTTGTTTTTATTATTGCCATGTGCTCGTGTTTGTTTTCATGCTCCATGTGCTCGTGTTTGTTTTCATACTCCATGTGCTCTTGACTCCGCTGGTGTTTTATTCT
The DNA here is from genome assembly GCF_030144855.1 of Hypanus sabinus. Lineage (NCBI taxonomy): Eukaryota > Metazoa > Chordata > Chondrichthyes > Myliobatiformes > Dasyatidae > Hypanus > Hypanus sabinus. The sequence continues at coordinate 29,212,943 of NC_082706.1, forward strand.
GGCCCCTGTATTACGGAGGACTCCGTTTCTCTCATGTTTCTCATTAGTAACTGTTTTGCTGACAATTCAGTCTGATAGTTCTCTACGTACCACCTGCCTCTCGCTTGATTGCTCAGTGTATTTTAGTCCCTTGTCTTCACATATTTGCTGCAAGATTGTGCCAGTGTTTTTTTTTTTCTCTGAGCCTTCCAGCATTAGTATCCGATCTCTGTGCATCTTGAATATCGACTCTTCCTGTTTCCCGATTCTGGTTTTTGTATTTCTCTGGATGTTTCGATCTCTGCCTGAACTTTGGCGCTGACTTTGTTTCACCTCGGGACTTGTTGCTCAATTAATATCACAATGTGCACAGTTCTGGGTCTGCGATTGGTTCGCTGCTCCAGCGCCCTGACAGTTGTGATCTTAGGATTGCTCGCCGTGACACGTGCTAGTAAGACAATAAATATGAAGATTATGCAGAAGGAACAGTTTGATACTGCTGCACGGTGGTGAGCGGGTGGTGAATAAATTAAATTGCAGGCTGAAACGAACCTACAAAATCAGAAGTCGAGAGACTGAGCATGTATAATTGTTGTGTATACTTAAATGAACAAATTATGGTAGGAAACGCTTTTGAGCTTCGGACATGGATTAGAACCAAGAGGCTATGACATTATTTTCGTGATTGATACCTGGTTGCAGAAGTGACAGGGGAAGCAGCGCAATTTTCCAAGGTTTTATTGCAAGAGACGTGATATCACAACAGTGATTACAGGTGGAGTGGTGACATTATTTATATGGGAAAATGTCTTAGCAGTGTTCAGATAGGGAAAACTGCTGAGCTCGTCTGCTGAGGCTAAGTAAGTAGAACTATCGAATAAGAAAAAGACGAAAAGAACGAAATGGGGGCATTTTTTTAAAATCACAGAGTAACCGATATCATCAGAACAGGTAACAAAATAATTTGATGAAGGTAGAATAGTGGATGTTGTCTACATGGACTTTAGCAACGCATTTGACATAGTCCCTCATGAGAGACTGAACCAGAAAGTCATGAGGCATGGTATATGTGGAACCTTGGTTGTTTGGATAATTAATTGGCTTAAAGGAAGAAAGCAGAGGGTAGTTGTGGAAGGAAAGTATTCTGCCTGGAGTTTCATGACTAGTGGATTGTCGCAGGGATCTGTCCTGGGACCCCTGCTATTTGTGATTTTTATAAGATGTAGAATTGTGATGTAGAAATGGAAGGATGTGTGAGTTTGTGGAAGTTTAGAAGTTAGTGGATGACACGAATATTGGAGGAGTTGTGGATGGAACTATAGGTGATCGAAGGTTACAAGAGGATATAGACAGGCTGCAGAGTTGGGCAGAAAGATGGCAGATGGAGTTCAATCCGGAGAAGTGTGAGGTGATGCATTTTGGAAGGACAGAACGGAAGACTGAGTACAGGATTAATGGTCAGTTACTTAAGAGTGTGGATGAAGTAAGGGATCGTTGTGTTCAAATCCATACATCCCTCAAGGTCGTTGCAGAGTTACATAGGGTAGTTAAGAAGGCCTATGGAATGCTGGGCTTCATTAACAGGTGGACTGAGTTCAAGAGTAGATAGGTCATGTTGCAACTGTATAAATCTCTGGTGCGACCGCACTTAGGGTATTGTGTGTAAGCTGTGGGGAGGGTGGAGAGGAGATTAACCAGGATCGTGCCGGGATTGGAGAAAAAGTCATATGAAGCAAGGTTAGCAGAGCTGGGGTTTTGCTCTTTCTAGCGTAGAAGAATGAGAGGGGACCTAATAGAGGTCTGCCTGATTATGAGAGGCATAGATAGGATGGATAGTCAGTACCTGTTTCCCAGGTTACCAATAGCAAGCACCAGAGGGCATACGTACAAAATTAAAGGAGGGAAGTTTAGGGGAGACATCAGGGGTAAGTTTATTTTTACACAGAAGTTGGTGAGTGCCTGGAATGACTTGCCGGGATGCTGGTGGAGGCTAAAATATTAGCGATATTTAAGAGCCTCTTGAACAGGCACATGGATGAAAGAAAAATGGAGGGTTATGGAGTAGCCATAACTACATAAATAATTTTAAAGGATTATATGGGTCAGCAGAACATCGAGGGCTGAAGAGCCTTTACTGTGCTGTTGTGTTCTATGGTTCTATGGACTAGTTCGTCATATAAAGACAGGCGAGTTTCCTTGAATCAGTACAGAGACTTCCCAATCAGATAGAACCTGTTTCGTCCGGATATGACTAACGATTACGCCCTCCCCCACTTGCTCTCTACCCCTCTCTGACATTTTACTTCTTTTCATCTGCCCCTGGTTCCTCACACTTCGTACTTACCCCATCACCTGTGGTCCACTCTTTTCCTATCAGATACTCTTTTTCTCCAGCACTTGTCCATTCGCACTAACCTGGCTTCATATATATCATCCTGAGCTGCACTCCTCCCCACACCTTCACAATACAGTTCTGCCATATTGCCCTTTCTTCTGAGTCACGAATCTTCAACTGAAACTTAAATTATGTCCGACCTTGCTGAGTTCCTCCTGCAGTTTGAGTGTGTTGCTTTGGATTTCGAACATTTGCAGACATTCTCTTATGCATAATTGTTAGTGTTTGAAGGAAAGAGGAGATGGATTGCAAAGCTATGTTTTTATGCCAGAGGGTTGTCGGTTCGTAGAAGTTCTGCTAGGGGTAGTTGTCCTAGCAGATACACTTGGCAAGTTTAGGCGACTCACGAAAACATGGGGGGAAATGCCAAGGAGAGTTATGTTGGAGGGATTGTTCTTAGAGTAGGTTAAGAGTCCATCGTGGGAAAAAGCGTCTATAATGTTCTTTGTTCTCTGCTGAAGAATCTTGAAATTGCAGTGTACTGGAATGCTGGAAGGAAAACAGACCCCAACTGAGCTGAGGTGGGGAATTGATGTTGCCAGCAGTAGCGCCCTCACCCGTTTTGAATAATCAGTACACTCCATGAGTTTGTGTCATTGTTCTTTGTAGTTCCTCGTCGTGCTCCAGACATGATTTTTCTGCTGTCCTTACCCCAAGCACACCTATTCTGCATCAGTTACACCAGCCTTGATTCTCAATTTTCTGACTGCTGCTATGCCAGTTCCTCACGAGGTGCCCACAATATTCTTACTGAGATGATGAAGGATTTATGAATTCTGTCTGGTAGATGAAATAAATCTCTCCATCAACTAATCAGCTATCTCTTTTCGTTGAATTTTAGACTTTGGTTCCAATGATTCCATCAATCAAATCGCATATTACACCAGTAACGCTTTTAACAACACCGAAATTAAACCAGAATATATTGAAGAAAACTCTAGTTTTCAAGGTTGGTATACGTTTCTTTCTGTTATTTCTGTTTTCTTTACTTATCCGCAATTATGGCCGCGATCATAAACTGACCAAGCAAGTTTTACAGGCGATATGACGTGACCTGGTAAGAGGTCTGAAAATTTTCAGAGGGATTTTTGTTATTTGATGCATGTGCCAAAAACTCACCTGCAGCCAAGCAAATTAAATGTTATTTCTTTGTTCGGTTCATGTTGAAAGATAAATAGAGCGGAGTTTTGTTAACTTTTGGTAACTTGTAAAAAGCCAGGGTACGGATAAAGATCCGTCCTTCACCAAAATGCCTATCCCAGGTGATGCATAAAGAATATCTCTCATCCAACATGTAGCAGTGTCCAGCATTGTTTACAGGAATGTCGATTTGACTCACTATTCCCCCTAGATCCGGTTAACACCGAATATAACGGCGATGAAAATAGAACTATTGAATCTGCTGATGCTATGATCGTGTTAGCCGACGGTGCGGACGATTTTCGGTTGCTCAGAGTTGCCGATGAAAGTAAGTTCATTTCCTTCCTATTCGTAGGAATCAAATTTCTGGGTAACAAAACATTGATATCCTTATGCTCTTGACGCAATAAACGTGATGAGTATATTTGGTTTCTTAAAAATACATACCTTGGGTACGTAGTTCCCAGTAGTTATAAATCTCACCGCTGAGCATTCAAACTTCCAACCATTTCTGTGCCAAGACGCATCGACGGATCGTTCGGATGTTTACACCTTCACCGGTAAGAAATAAATTTATTTGTTTTTGTTCACTCTTTATGTCCTGTCCGCTGTAATTTATAATCTTAATAACTCAGTTGAAATTGGGGTTCAGTGAGTTGCTCAATTGCTGAAGTTCTTTCTTTCACAGTAAAAAGTATTGTGTAAAATATATTTTAATTTTGAATCGAAATAATTAAATCAGGGGAAAACTGTCAGAGATATTGTTTTGCTGAAATATAATTTTCTCTGTATTAAGTTGATATCCAATCATGTCGTATTACTGTCTGTTCAGGTTGAGGAGACCAAGAATTTCAGTGAAATTTCCCTATGCCTTTGAATTTCATCACTGAAATTAAAAAGACAATAATATCTGCACACAATTTTGTATTTAATATTGCACTCTAAATATAACCAACTTAAAGTGTGAACTTTGTTTTATTTCACAGGTAAGTTAGTGTAAGGTCGACGGTCCCCTCTTCTAAAGCGAGTCTTGAAGAATGGAAGCCTTCCGAGTAGCCTGTCCATTCATCTCTCCAGAAAGATGAAGATGTCGATCGTCAGGTTATTGGCCTCTCACGGAGAAATAACAATGGCAGAAAGTCTGACTTCTCTTGAGGCATTTATTTTCTCACTTGACACATAACTTGCATGACATGATGTTTATTCAGCTGAATAGAAATAAATCTGGTAATAAATGAAGAACAGTATTTTACTCTTGATCTCGTATATTTTATTAAAATTATCCCAGGCTGTTCTGAAGTATGGTTTTACGGCTTTATTGCCCTTTATTTTCCTGTAGATGTTGCCAGCCGCAAATTTATTTTGATTTGTTCAATGAAAGTTTCAAAGAAATTAAATAAATGTAACATTTTATGTGCAATGTAATTTACATATATTTGTTTAATGTTTTCATATTTTGTCCTAAACTAATGCCAGGACATCAACATGCTGATTTCTGATTACTTCTAATCTGAGAAACAGATGCATAACATTATAAAACTCATATACTGAAGATTCAAATGTCGCGACGACTTTGGATCTGGCAGAGAAATGTGATTTACTTAACAAAGTTCTAGTCAACAGTTTGAGGCAAATGTAAGTGAAAGTTAGAAATCTGATAAACACTAGCGACGGTGCATGAGGGAGCGAGCGAAAGCGAGAGAAAGAGTGAGAGAGAAAGAGAGACGTAGGGAGAGAGAGAGAGTGGATAGAGAGAGACTTATCAGCAAATTAATAGATGGTATTTGAGCTACGCCTATTCACTCTGTCATGGCTACGGTGAGTGGAGCAGATGGATCAATGGAGAATGAGCAGTGAGGTGTAGCAGTGTTTATCTTCAGCGAAGAGGACATGTTATCACCAATCCGTACAGATTGCGGACTTCGGGTCAGGATGTCGAGAATCAAATTGTGCAAGTATGTACAGAGGCCCAGGGTTTGTAAATTCTCAATTAGGACTGTGCAAATGATGGTATTAAACGCTGAGCTATGATCAACGAACAGCTTCCCGACGGGTGTGTTTGCAATGCATTGCAAATGTGCTCTGAGGCCGAGTGAAGAGTGATTCAGATTGCATCTGCCGTTAACCTTTTGCGGCGATAGGCAGGGTCCTCATATTTGCTGAAATAGGAGTTCAGTTCATTCATGGGCAACATCTCAAAGCATTTCATCACTGTCAATGTGAGTGCTACCGGACGATAGCCGTCAGTGCAGCTCACATTATTCTTCTTAGACACTGTTAACATTTTTGCCTTTTTGAAGAGAGTAGGAACTTTTGACCGTGGCAATGAGAGTTTGAAAATGTCCTTGAGTACTGCCGCCAATTTGTTGGCACAGGTTTACAGAGCCTTACAAGGGACTCTATCGTGACCTTCACCCTTGCGAGGATTCACTCCCTTTAAAGAGAGCCTCGCATCTGCCCCTGAGACAAAGATCACCAGGTCATTAGTTGCAGCAGGGTTCTTCACAGCTGTAGTTATTTTGTGCCTCTCAAGCGGATATTGAAGGCATAGAGTTCATCTGGCAGTGAAGCCTCTGTGTTATTAATGCTATTGGGCTTTGTTTTTGTAGAAATAAAATCTTGCAAACCATGCCAGAGTTGTCGTAGGTCGCATGTCTCCACCGACCTCATTCAAAATAGTCTTTTCGCCGTTGAAATAGTCCTCTGCAAATCACAGTTTGAATTCCGGTACCGAACTTGGTGGCCAGACTTGAAGGCCAGAGATCTAACATTAATCAGACGACGCACCTGCTGGTTCAGCCACCGCTTTTGGTTTGGATATGTACAGTAAACCTTTTCAGGCACACACTCATCAACACAGGTATTAATGAAGTCGGTAACAACTGCAGCATACTCATTCAAATTCGAATATGATTCCTGGAATACAGTCAGCCCACTGATTCGAAGCAGTCCTGTAAGAGCTCCTGGGTTTCCTTTGTCCGTACCTACTTAGTCCTCACTGCTGGTGCTTCAGGCATCAGGATCTGCATATACCCAGTGAGCAGAAGTACAGCCAGATCATCAGACATTCCGAAGTGAGAGCATGGTATAGAACGGCAGACATTGTTGATAGAGGTGTAACAGTGGTCCAGTGTGTTGTTTTCTCTGACATTACAGGCGATCTGTTTATCGTAATTGCGTAGTGATTTTTTTTTCACATTGGCTTGGTTAAAATACCTTCAAAAGACCGTGAAGTTTTCAGGGTGCGCGGTTTTTTGCATGTTGATTCGCTTGTTGAGATCATCTAAAGCCTGATTATTATTGATCTGAGTTGGAATGTATACCGCTACCAAAATGATCCCGAAAATCTCCCATTGTAGATAAAATGCACAGCACTTCAATGTGCGATATTCCAGGACTGGTGAACAGAATTGGGACAGCAGTGATATTCCTGTGCTCCCAGCAGAATTGATCAAGAGGTGTACTCTGTCATGTCTACTTTTGAAAGACTCTAGAGATCTATCCTGACTGTTTATAGTAAACCCGTCGATCCGTATATCTGCATCGAGGACAGATAGATTTAAGGATTCGGTGAAATAAAGATACACGCGTTCCTGATTCAGCACCCTAGCTCTGAGACCATCGATTTTATTCAGCAGAGACTACATGTTTACCAGCAAGATAGTCGATATTGAGAGTTCAAAACCCCATCCCTTAAAAGCCTTTGTATCCTTGACTTGCATCCACGTTTCCCAATTGGAATCCGCCGAGGAATCAGTCCAGAATCAGCACTGTTTCAACCAGTTTTATGCAGTAATAGTTCTTTTAAAAGCATTAATACATCTTTGTTGTCTATACTGACTTTGAAGCTACTGTGCCTTTTTGCTGTATCAGGCTGAATCATTGAGAATTCAGTTGACACATGGGACTGCCAAAGGCGGCCCGGAAGCCACCACTCTCATCATATGGCTCGTCCTTAGATCAATGACTGGGAGATCATTGTTTGCATAGGATAAACCTATGGAGATGAGGAGTTGACATCCAAATCTCCAATGAATGATCTGCTGCATTTAAATATAAGACATAACAATGTTCAGCTCATTTCTCTCACTGAAGTTCCCTATTATATTGCCAGGTAAGCCGATCATCGTCACTGAGGTTGTAGAACAGCAAATATTTCATATAAATTACGTTTTCTTTACCTGTAAAAGCAACTGCTACTAGTCCAGTATAACATAAAACATACGATAGTGCAACACCGGAACAGTTCAAGATTCTGTGGAGCCAGCTAAAAGGGAAATCAAATAGTAATACCCCCACCCTACAAAACGTCCATATGTTCAATCGTCCTTATGTTCACTTACTTATCCAAACGTCTCATTGAAACTTCCGATGCATTTGCCCCTACCACCATAACAGACTGCGCATTCCCGTCATCCACGGATCTATGAATAAAAAACTCACAATCGCATACCATCGCACAGCCTATCGACTCTCAGCTTCAACGACTTCCCACTGGTACAGACATGTCTAACTTATGACGATTTAATTAAAACTGCCACAGAGGTGAGCAAATTCCAAGACCACTGACAAAAGAACATCTTGTTACTTCGTAAAATTTATCTGTAATCCTTTTCTGCGATATCCACTGCAGAGCTCTCTGGTGTCTATGGATTTGCACTTTCAATTGAACAGTATGTAAAACTTTAAAGTTGATTTAGTACAGACTAGCGCTAAATTAACGGTAATGAAAATGGATGTAACTATTGAGATCCCAGGAGAAGGGGTCGGCGGGGTGCGAATATTTTCCGTGAGGAAGAAAGTGCAAGGACCGGGCCGAAATGAAAGTTGAGTCTCCCGCAGCTGGGGACTGAGACTACAAAGGCAGAATGCTCAGGTTTCTGCGGAGGGCAGGGAAAGAGAGGTCCGATTTGGAATATCTAATTAGCTGTAGAAAAAGCTTTCTGCCTACATTTTTCAGCTGGAGAGGCAGCTAATTCGCTTGCGGCGTAGAAGGGGCATTCAGTCAGCTGAGCTCGTTCCGCTAAGAAAGAACCAAATAGTGAAAGGCGCCCAGTCCCAGAACCTAAACGCTTGGAGTCTCCGAATGCTTCGTAATTCGCACCCCACTTCCTTGTTTGCTGTGCGGAGCAGAGAAGTATGAAAAGAGCAGAATTCGTCGGAGGCGCGCCAGGTCTCTGTCAGCAGGGTACAGTCATCGGTAGTGACGGCGTTAAAGTGATTACGGATAGCCGACCCTATAGAGAAGAAAAAAAAGATCGTAGTCGAGTTGAGAAATGATATGTCCCGGTAGTTAACAGCGGGAGTGCTCACACACTGACTGATGGACCTGATAGGGGACGGACAATGCAGACGGTTGCTAACAGCCGGCGCCCCGCGAGAAGAAGAGCGGCCGGTCTTTTCTGACATGACTGCGCTAAAGAGGGACTCTGCGAGCAGGAGTGTGAACGGCAGGAAATACCCCAGTGAATGATCCCCCGAGTACCTAAGCAGGATGAGACTTTGGGGAAACTTAAAAGAAAATACGCAGTGAAGTGACTCTGGGGTGGGGGGCGGGGGAGGTGGTGCTGTACACAATCCCAGCCATATTTCAAGGAACACCTTAAAGCGAAAAAACGTTATACCTGAAGGCTTATTGGGGCCAAGCTCTAGTGTATCGCTATCGGTAGAGGGTATTTATATCAGAGCCATTCTTGCAAGAAAGTCGCAGGTCACTTTGCTGGAAGGTTCTTTTTACAACCAGTATTTGACGTATTTACAATTGAGGGCATTCTGTGCACCAGAGATCCAGGGACCAAGTTGGTGCGATTATCCGTATTACTGTAATTTGTCAGTGAAGCTCAACTTTTTAAAGGCAGATGTGGGAGCAACTGAGGTCCTTGATACATTAGGGCTGTTTTGTCCGGAACCCGTTGAGTGGCGAAGTTTTATTTCTTGTGGTGATCAATGCTCCTATTGTGAGGAGGCTTCTGGGAGACTGCAAGGAGAGAGCTGGAGAGATCTTTCTGAAGACATGACCCGTTCACCCGGTGTTTCGAACGGCGTTCGAGGAAACTCGTGGCCGCACTCTAACGGATTATGAGTTTAGACGAGCGACTGTGTGGTTCATGCAGTCAAAGTCTATCGTGTTACCGCCCGGGGAATTAGAGAGTGTGATGGAAAATGAAATATCTCGGAATATCTGAGGCCGAGGCCCTCTTGGTGGAAGCACCTGCGACCACGAAGAGGAGTCAGGTGTGCTGCTGGGTTTCTGGAGAGGACTGAACTGCAGAACCCTCAGTTGCACATGCGAACAGGATGGCAGTGATAATCAGGAACACTACTACAAGGAATCTCAGGGACAGGAATTGTTTCTTTAACTATGATGGCAGAATATTTTATTAATGGTAAGAATCTTAGCAGTGCGGACATCAGAGGGATCTTGGGGTCCGAGTCCACAGGACGCTCAAAGCAGCTGCGCAAGTTGATTCTGCATTTAAGAAGGCATATGGTATATTGGCCTTCATTAATCATGGACTTGAATTTAGGACTCGAGAGGTAATGTTACAGTTTTATAGGACGCTGGTCAGACTCTACCCGGAGTACTGTGCACATTTCTGGTTGCCTCACTGCAGGAAGGATGTGGAAGCCATAGAAAGGGTGCAGAGGAGCTTTACAAGGAGTTTGCCTGAATGGGGAGCAGGCCTTATGAAAACTGATTTAGTGAACTCGGTTTTTTTCTCTTTCGAGCGACGGAGGATGAGAGGCGACCTGATAAAGGTGCATAAGATGATGAGAGGCATTGATCGTGTGGTCAGGCAGAAGCTTTTACCCGGAGATGAAATAGTTGCCACAAGAGGACACAGGTTTGAGGTGCTGGGGAGTAGGTACAGAGAAAATGGCAGGGATAAGTTTTTTACTCAGAGCGTGGTGAGTGCGTGGAATGGGCTGCCGGCAGCGGTGGTGGAGGCGGATACGATAGGGTCTTTTAAGAGATTTTGGAATAAATGCACGGATGTTAGGAAAATAAAGGGTATAGGGAATATTAATAATTTCTGAAGTAGGAAGATGTTCAGCACAATTTTGTGGGCCGAAGAGCCTGTATGGTGCTGTATGTTTCCTTTGTTTCTATGTATCTAAAACGTTTGTCAGCTATGTTCGGAACGTAGTTTTAGGGGATGAGATTGCAACTATTCCGTGTAGGACAGAAGCGGAGACCACATGGCCAAGGGCCCAGACTGTGAGCGCTTTGCGATAATTCCTTGGGTTTTATTGGTTCTATCGGGGCGTGAAAGGCTACGTGAAGGAGAGCTACCCTTTAAATGGGCTCCCGTGTGTTTACCGTAATTTCGGAAAGAAAGGTTGCAGTAAAAAATAAGAGAGGGTCAAAGGGTATCTTAGCCCTCCGGAGCAATTGGGAACGATGTGGGATGAGAAATATAAAGAAACAGAGTATTCGACGAAAGAGTTGCTGCCACAGGCGCCTATGCTGGCTTTTGTTGTCCGCGATTGCTGTATATAGTCTCACCGGATGCCTGGGCACCTGGTTGATAGCTTTTTGAGTTTGTTCGCCGTGCGTCTGCCGCCCTTGGAAAAAAATATTCCACGCACAAGCTGGAGATCCTGCCATTGAAATAGGCTGTCGTGTATAGATTGAGTGTCTACATCTATTATGCCAAGTTTGAGGTGGGCACTCTTGATTTCTTGAGATACCTTTACCCCGTCATCTATTTCTTCAGGTGCAGACACACCTTCGGTCTATTTTCTACGACTATTTGTCCTTCGGTCATTAGACTTTGCCACAGAGTTACCATAGTAGCTGCTGCCTCCAGATTGGGCTCCATGCCAACCAGCAACTCTTGTCCCAGTTGCAGAAGATGGTTCTGAAGGACAATCTTGTTAAGCCATTCCCATCCTCTGGTTTAACACAGAAAACTGGTACCTTCGTATCAGACTCTCCAGCGGTCAGCCGACGTATGCTGCCCAGGGAGCCCCAAATTCTTTTAGAGGACTTGGTCTCCCGGCATGAGTTGGAGAAGTTAACATTTTGATCATACCTTCTCGGATTTCCTTGTAATGTTTGCCAGCCGCGATATCCACTGTTTCATCACTCTCTTTCAATTACCTTCCTACATCAGATAAGTAAGTCAATTAAGTCTTCGCTGGTAGGTTATCCTCGCCAAATCCAGATCAAATGTCAATAGGCAGTATCGCCTCACGCCCATTATCAGAAAATATGGCGAATACGCTGTAGCTACATTTCGTGTACCGTTGTAGCAATGAACCAGATGTCCTATATGTCGACTCCACGTGTTCTTTTTGCTGATTTCCAAAGTTCCGAGCATGTCCAGCAAGTTCCAATTAAACCTCTCCAGCAGGGGAACACCCTAAGGGTGATAAGGCGTCGTCCTCGATTGTTGGACTCAAGCATGGATAGAAACTCATGTCTGAGCCTCCTCTCGAAATCCCCTCTGCACGTGGAGAGGCCATAACAAATTAAGTACTTCTTCCTTAACAGTTCGGCCGCAATGGATGCCCTCTGATGGTTGGCAGGGAAAGCTTACGCATATCTGGTGCAGTGATCAGTGATGACTAAGTCATTCGCCATGTTGCTGAAATCTGACTCATTTGACAGGAAGTCCAGGTCAAGACCACGTTTCCCCGCCACTCTGCGATAGGGACAACGGAGTGGCTGTCCTAGCTGAGTCTCCCTCTGCATACATTGAACTGTCTCTTCTTTGGCCACGATCAATTGACTTTCTGTTGGAGGAGCATATTCCGTTTATGTTGCCCCGAATCTGATGGCATCTTCATCGATTTCGTCTTACGGTATTTAATTCCTATTCCATTATCTATTTTTCTATTGCTCACTCTGGCTTCTTGACCTATCTCCTCGCCTGCCCATAAACTCTCTTTCGTGCCACTCTTTCTTCCCTTTTTCAGATTGATTCTGCTCTAGCTCTATTAACTTTCCCATCTCTTGGATTCACACACCACCGTCTCGGTGGTCTTCCTTCCCAAACCCACACTTCTAATTCTGGCGTATTGCTCTTGATTGCTAAAGAAGAGTGAAAACCCGAATTACTGACGGTTTTCTTAGTACCATAAATTCCGTCTGACCTGCTGAATTCTTCTGGAGGTTTGTGTGATTTGCTCCGGATTTTCAATAGTTGTAGAATCTTTTGTGTTTATTCATCTATAAAACGGTAGATATGTCATTTTACTGCAGCGTTATTATTGGGGCATTGGAAAGATTCCCGAGGATATACAACAAAATTGTCCAGACATGATCCAATGACAATCAGTGTATACGCGTAAGTGTGCGGATAACAAAGGGAAAACTAACTCTAACATTTGGTAAAAATAATGACAATTACCCCTCCACCCTCCGCAACGGACTTGATAACCAAACAGAGAATAAATTTAAGTGGATGAAACCCAAAAGCAGAACTTGAAATATGTTAACATTGAGGTTTCATATATTCGTCCACATCCATTATGAACTCTTATCCAAACAAACTGTCCAAGCAGTTTCAAATCTTCAATTCACTTTTTTTTTTCAGAATGTAAACCTTGTTCTGATTCACCCTCAACATAAACCACCCCAAGAAGTGGAGTAATTAATTCAATAGTCTCCGTAATACAACCGAAAATCCCGCATGGCGAACTGAAACATGTCATGTTGATGTAATAGGCTCACTCACTGTAACATCTAACGCTGAGACAGTCACAGTTAAAAAAAAAATCATTTGGCAAATGTTCACATTTTGGAGAATGACCGAAAATATATTTTAAGATCTGTAGCTAGTCTGTTAATGCGGTAATATAGCTGTTCCATAGGTAACCACATGAAGACCGTTTTGGGTCTTGTAGAAGACTTCGGAAAGCAGTTAGCAATGTGGTCTGGTCTACGTTTTCCCTCTTTTGAATAAACGTTATATTAAAACATGCCCCAATTCTTCTGAAATCAACAGATCCCTATTCTCAAAGTAAGGCAGAATAATTGTGTAAGTAAAAATAATTATTTATTTGAGAGAATTCTTCTGTTACCCGATTCTTCACTCTGAAGGGTGGAAATGGACTTTAACATTCATCGTGTACTTCTGGTTTATGTAACTGTGATTGCATCCAAAGAGGGGCGGTAGAATTTTGACATGGAATTTTCAGAACATACCTTTGCAACCTCAGTGTATTACTAAACTATTCAAGCATTACTGTTGCGAAAGCATGCTGCACTCTTCCAAGTACTTCTGAGTCACAGTGCTGCAAAGAAGCCACAAAACGATTAATCTGCAAAACAGCACACAACAGGGTGTATGTCATCATCAAGGGGGCAATCATCTCGCCGTCCATTACCAAATATTTTCTTCTCACCACAAACAAGAGAAAAACAGCAGTAGCTGGAAAATCAAGCAACCCACACGAAATGGTGGAGGAACTGCGCAGGCTAATCAGCACCATGGAGAAAAACAAGTATAGTCGAAGTTACCGGCTGGTGTGTTTCCTGTAACGCCATGGGATTTTATCTTGTTATGCAGCTTGATGTGTGTCACCAGTCCAAATGCCTTCTGAAAATCCAAGTGAACGTCAACCACTGCCTCCTTTGCCCACCCTGCTTGTTACTTCGTCGAAGATCACTGGACGTTTTGTCAGGCGAAACATCTCTTGACAGATAACATACTGAATTTGTTTACTTTTATCATTACTCTCCAAGTACCAAAAAACATGATCGTTAATAATGGATTCGAACACTTTCCCAGCCGCTGATAGTGGACTAACTGGCCTAAAATTCCCTTTCTTTTCCCATCCTCCCTTCTTGTAGTGTTAAGCGTTGGGTGAAAATTGCAATTTTCCAGTCGACAGAATCATACTAGAATCAAGTAATTCCTGAAAGATCATAACCAAGCCAACAGCTATATCTTCAGCAATCTTTTTCTCAACTTCTGGATGTAGTTCATTTGGTCCAGGTGACTTATCCCCCTGAACACTTTTTCAGATTGCCTGTCAACTTTTCTTTTGCAATAGCGAAGGCAGTTACCCCACTCCCTGACATGCACAGACCTGTGGCGTACTGCTAGTACCTTATACAGTGAAGACTGATGCAACATATTTATTGTTCATTTGTTGATTTCCTCATTTTAGTGGAATTTGACCTTAGTCAGTCGAAAAAAATGCTCGCATCCGAAGTCTCGTTTTGGGACATTTATTTTACTTAGTGCCAATGAGAGAGAGAGAGCTAGTCTACAGCAGCTCCCGATCCTGCTGTCCTGTTACAATGGCGTCGTTTTCTATAGTTCACATAGTAGCAGCATTCTTACTATATTATATCCAATACTTGTACAGAAATATTACCACACTAACATTATGTAACTGTTCACTGAAAATAACTCAGAGGGAAAGAAACAATTACAAGTAAAGCTATCTTGCCGAGCTCAGCACATTAGTTTTTTTTTTCTGTGGTGGAAGCAGGTTAGCCTCATACCTTATCTCGCAACAGTTAGGACGTACTGTTCCCTATTTTCACAAAAGAGTCCAAGCGTTAAAGTATCCAATGCGCATAGTCAGGTAGCTTATTAAACGTGTCCCTCCACAAATCCATCATTGTTGATCTTCCAGATCAACACTTACACTGTTTTCCCAATCGACATTCATATTCTCTCATTGAGTCTATCTCTGGACAGTTGGCCTCGTAACATTCAGGAAAAGACAAGTTTTCAGACATTCCTCCTCATCTAAGCTGTCACTACTATCCTCTTCCCCCTCCCATTCTCTAAAGGTTCCAGGCCTTCCGGGAGTACATCAAACATACATGGGGCCAGAGGCAGAGAAATTTGGGCTTCTCTCATTTGGCATACAGATTTTCCATTTCCTGGCACAGTCGTTGTGCATATTTTAGGGGTTTTCAATCGTTCCAGATCAAAAGTCATTCTGGTGACACATTTAGCCTAGCGCATTTTTCATTTTATTTTTCCGTTTACCCTTTTCACCATTCTCAGTGATTGTGGTTGACAGGGGATATGTTACTTCCACTGAAATCCCAGGGCGGCTTTCAGCCCTTGCACTGATCTGTTAGCAAAGTGAGTCCGCCTATCATTATTAATCCACAATGGAATTCCAAATCTTGGTGTAATTTCCTTCATTAGGGCATTCACTACTGTGCTAGACGCATCGATTCTGATCTGTTATGTCTCCACACACAAGGGGAACGTAGCTATCACCTTTTTCCACAGGCATCTGCGCAGAGCGAGCGTCGGAGCGGGAGTAAGGAGTGCTTGTGATCGACATACGACTGGAGATCGGAGGATCCGCCGTTGAAGGTAGGCAAAGACCCTCGGACCGACCTGGAGAATACCTGAGGAGGAAGGTAAAGCTGCGCAAGCGCGGGTGACGTCAGCGGCGAGCGCGGTCTTTAAAGGGCGACCCACTTTCAGGAGCGGGTATTGTCGGTGCGGGCAGCGGGCTGTGTGGGAGCAGAGAGCTGGGCTTTGTCTCAGCGGGATTCGGCGCAAGAGGACTTCGACAAGAAACCTGTTTTTTCATTTATTCTGACTAATCTAGGATCAGATAATGGGGGAGACAGTTAGAGCAGTGGTGTGCTCGTACGCAGTATGTGGGAGGTCAGGGTCAACACAGTTGTTCCTGATGACCACACCTGCAATCGGTGCATCCAGCTGCAGCTCCTATCAGACCGGGTTCGCGAATTCGAGCAGGAGCTGCATGAACTGCGGATCATTCGGGAGGCAGAGGCAGAGATAGATAAGAGTTATCGGGAGGCAGTCACACCGAAAAGACGGGAGGTAGGCAAATGGGTGACAGTCAAGAGAGGCAAGGGGAGAAGAAAGAGAGAGAAGAGCACTCCTGTGGCCGTTACCATCAAAAATAAGTATAAAGTTTTGGATACTGTTGGTGGGACTGACCTACCAGGAGCAAGCTGGAGTGGTCCTGTCTCTGGCACTGAGGTTGGAGCCTTGACTAGGAAGTGGAGGAGGGGAGAGAAGAGAGAGGTATGGATGGGGGATTCTATAGTTAGGGGGGCGGATAGTAAATTTTGTGGGGAACATCGGGAGTCTCGGATGGTATGTTGCTTCCCTGGTGCCAGGGTCCGAGACATCTCAGATCGGGTGCAGGATATTCTCGAGAGGGAAGGCAAGAATCCAGTTATTGTGGTCCATGTAGTGACCAATGACGTTGGTAGGATGAGTGAGGGGGTCCTGCGTAGGGTGTTCAGGGAGTTAGGTGCGAAGCTGAAGAGCAGGACATCCAGGGTAACAATCTCAGGATTGCTACCTGTGCCACGTACGAGTGAAGCAAGGAACAGAAGGATTATAAAGATTAATACGTGGCTGAGAGGATGGTGCAGGAGAGAGGCCTTCTGGTTTGTAGATAATTGGGCTTTGTTCGAGGGAAGGTGGGATCTGTTCCGAAGGGACGGTTTACACCTGAACTGGAGGGGTACTAACATTCTTGCAGGGAAGTTTGCTAGTGCTTCTTGGGGGGGTTTAAACTAAATTTGCAGGGGGCGGGGTCCGGAATGTGAGAAAGGAGAGCGAGAGGAAGAATAAAGGACAGGTGGGGCCTTCACATTTCCGGAATATTAAGTGTGTAGTTGATGAAGGTGGGGCCGAACAAGTGATAAGGAGGACTCATGTACAGAGGGATGGTCTGACGGAACATGAAGTTAAATGTGTTGAAAGCTCCTCCCATGAGGGAGGAGCTGGCCAAAGTTGACTGGACGGATAGCCTAAGGATGTTCTATCGGTCAGTTGTGGAGAGCGCCCTCTTCATTGTGGTGGTATGCTGGGGAGGCAGCATTAAGAAGAGGGACGCCTGACGACTTAATAAGCTGGTAAGGAAGGTGGATTCTGTTGTGGGCACAGAACTTGAGAGTATGACATCGGTGGCAGAGCGGAGGGCGCTGAGTGGGCTACGGTCAATCATGGAAAACCCTGAACATCCTCTGCACAGCACCATCCAGAGACAGAGAAGCAGCTTCAGCGGCAGGTTGCTGTCAATGCAATGCTCCTCAGACAGGATGAAGAGATCATTACTCCCCAACGCCATTCGGCTCTACAATTCAATCACCAGGGACAAGACATGTTAAGTGCTGGGGTTAGGTCTGAGCTTAAGTTACCACTCAATGCACTTTAGTGAAATATTTAAGAACTTTTTAAAAGCTATTTATTAATGCTTTTTGGGAGGGTTATTTTAGATGTATATCATATTTATACTGAGTTAAATAATGTATGTAATTAGTTTTGTAACAATAAGTGTATGGGACACTGGCAAAATGTTGAAATTCCCCTTAGGGATGAATAAAGTATCTATCTATCTATCTATCTATCTATCTATCTATCTATCTATCTATCTATCTATCTATCTATCTATCTATCTATCTATCTATCTATCTATCTATCTATCTAAAAGACAGTGGAACAGCAATGGCAGGTATTCTTGGGAATAATGCACAAGGTGCAAAATCAGTTCATCCCCCAGAGAAGGAAGGATTCAAAGGGGGGAAAGGGGCCACAGTGGTTGACAAAGGAAGTCAGAGATGGCATAGCATTAAAAAAAGGAAATATGACAGAGCTAAGGTGAGTGGGAGGACAGATGATTGGGAATTTTTTAAGGAACACCAGAACTTAACTAAAAAGGCGACACAGGGAGAGAAAATGAGGTACGAACGCAAGCTAGCCAGGAATATAAAGTAGGATAGCAAAAGCATTTTAGGTATGTGAAGAGAAAGAAGATAGTTAAGAACAATGTTGGGCCCTTGAAGAATGAATTGGGTGAAATTGTTATGGGAAACAGAGAAATGGCAGAAGAATGTAATGAGTACTTTAGATCTGTTTTCACTAAGGAAGAAACAAGCAGTCTCCCAGATGTATGGATGGGCCAAGGACATAGGGTAACAGAGGAAATGAATCAGATTGACATTCGGAAGTAAACGGTGATGAGAAGACTGATGGGATTGAAGGCTGACAAATCCCCAGGTCCAGATGGTCTGCACCGTAGGGTACTAAAGGAGGTGGCACTGGAAATTGCGGATGCATTGGTAATCATTTTCCAATGTTCCTTAGATTCAGGATCCGTTCCTGAAGATTGGAGAATGGCTAATTTTATCCCACTTTTTAAGAAAGGAGGGTGGGAGAAAACCGAGAACTATCGACCTGTCAGCCTGAAATCGGTGGTGAGAAAGATGCTAGAGTCCATTATTAAGGATGAGATAGTGGCATATCTAGATAACAGTGATAGGATTGGGCCCAGCCAGCTTGGATTTACCAAGGGTAAATCATGTTGGAGTTTTTGAGGATGTAACCAGGAAGTTAGACGATGGAGATCCAGTGGATATAGTGTACCTCGATTTTCAGAAGGCATTTGATAAGGTCCCACATAGAGGATTGGTGGGTAAAATCAAAGCTCAGGGCATCGGGGGAAGGCATTGACATGGATAGAAAATTGGTTGGCAGATAGAAAGCAAAGGGTAGCGGTGAATGGGTGTTACCCGCAATGGCAGGTGGTGACCAGCGGGGTGCCACAGGGCTTGGTATTAGGACCACAGCTGTTTACCATTTACGTTAACGATTTGGATGAAGGCATAGCAAATAACATCAGCAAATTTGCTAATGATAGTAAGCTGGTTGGCAGTGTGACATGTGATGAGGATGTTAGGAGAATTCAGGGTGAATTGGATAGGCTGGGTGAGTGGGCAGATACTTGGCAGATGGCGTTTAATATGAATAAGTGTGAGGTTATCCATTTGGGAGGAAGAACAGGAAAGCAGATTATTATCTGGTTGGGGAAGGGAGAAATACAAAGAGATCTCGGAGTCCTTGTTCATCAGTCACTGAAGGTGAATGAGCAAGTGCCGCAGGCAGGGAAGAAGACTAATGGAATGTTGGCCTTTATTACAAAGGGAATTGAGTACAGGAGCAAGGAAATCCTCTTGCATTTGTACAGAGACCTGATGAGACCACACCTGAAGTATTGTGTACAGTTTTGTTATCCAGGGTTAAGGAAGGACATCCTGGCTGCAGAGCAAGTGCAGCGTAGATTCACGAGGTTAATTCCTGGGATGTCTGGACTGTCTTACGCAGAGAGGTTAGAGAGACTGGGCTTGTACAGGCTGGAATTAAGGAGATTGAGAGGGGATCTGATTGAAACATATAAGATTATTAAGGGATTGGACAAGATAGAGGCCGGAAATATGTTCCATATGCGGGGAGATCCAGTACCAGAGGGCATGGTTTGAGAATAAGGGGTAGGTCATTTAGGACAGAGTTAAGGAAAAACTTCTTCTCCCAGACAGTTGTGGGGTTCTGGAATGCACTGTCTCGGAAGCTAGTGGAGGCCAATTCTCTGGATACTTTCAAAAAGGAACTAGATAGGTATCTTATGGATAGTGGAATCAAGGGATATGCGGACAAGGCAGGAACCAGGTGTTGATGGTAATTGATTAGCCATGATCTCAAAATGGCGGTGCAGGCTCGAGGGGCCGAAATGTCAACTTCGGCACCTATTGTCTATTGTCTATTGTCTATTGTCAAAGTCTATTTGCAAGTTTCGGAACGGCATTACTGTCTGGGGAAGTGATCATACCTTGCCGAACTTTTCCCTTTACTCTTCTGCTATCATAGCAAACATGCCTGTGGTACCCTTTCGATTGTGATAGTTATCATAGGGGCATACCATTACTGTTTTATCCCATGCTGAATTCCTCCTTTGCCCATGTGAGCCTGGCCTGGTGAGCCAGAGGCAGAAATGAGCTACGGTGTAAATCAGCACTCTCCATTTTGGTGGCAACAAAAGCCCGCCCACAGGCTGAAAGCAGTTTACGTCTACGCGTACTGTTGTTGCGGCGAGGCAAGATATTGTGCTTGCCGCAATCTGTCGATACTGGTGAAATGAGTCGCTTCTCCGTCCCCTTTTTCCTCCCGGGGGTCCTGTATTATCGACTGCTGCTGAAGCGCCACCAGCTTTGCTGTTGTGTCAGCGAAATGATTCCCTTTGGTGACCACGTCTCATGCCGAAGTATGAGTCTCACATTCAATTATGCGGCAACTGGATGGCTTCTAACAAGTTAATAACAAGTCGAGAATGCTTTTTTTTTTCCGGAGGAGGTAATGAATCCTCTGTTCTTGCAGAGCTTTCCAAAATCGTGGGGATAAATGCCTGACGGGAAACCGTGTAAATGCTCGCAGACTTACCCGAGTTTAATACACACGCCCGGCTGAGACCGAAAATTTCCGCTGGCTCTGGAGACGCTTCTACATCTTCATGGGGCGTCACAACAGCTTATCCGGTCAATAGTAGATTATCTGATGGTGGGAGGGATAAGGTCCGAGTTATCCAAGGGTTCGCTGCGGAGGTCAGGTCTCATGGAGGTCGAAGCTTATACACCGGCCACACAATCATAATCTTCATCCAGTTATTGAGCGGGAGCTGGTGGCACAAGGTCGCAGAGTTTCCGGCAGTCGATCGTTGGTAGGTATAGTTAGATCACGGCAAGTGGATTACCTCATAGCCGGTCCTACAGGAGAACGTAAAATGCTGGGTGTGGCTGAATTGAGAAGCTCAGTCACTGTATTGTGTACCAACTCAACGCAGAGCTGACAAAGCGCTACGGGGATGGATTTTTGGACGATCACCCTGTGGCTGCCACCGCTCGCAAGTAGAAGGGTATACCCTTCAGTACAACAGGTACGGAGGCGGGGTAATAGGCCATTGGTCGTTTGCCACTCCTGTATTTTTGGGACATAACTCTGGCAGCGAGTCATTGCTCTCGTCATCGTACAGCAGGAAAGGATTCTCATAGTCAGGAAAGCTCTGGGCTATCTTTTAGGCCTGTCTAAGTCCGATCCGTTTCGGCAATCCATTGCGCAGTTGTTGGCTGATTCTGCAGGGTAGCTATGCGAAGGACAGCATCCATTTCTCTATACTCCGGTATCCACTGTCGACAGTCACAACAATTCACAGTAAGGAAAGGATTTCCTTACTTGTCTTTGGTATCGGGAAGAGCTAGATAGCTTTCTGCGTTCTCTCATTCCCTCCGTCAGGTAGAACCCAGGATATTGCACACTGTTCTGTCAACACTGCAACTTTTCCAGGGAAAGCAGGTGCATCATGTCAAACAGATTCTGTAACGCCTTAATTGTATCAGCTAGGCAGTGAGGGCCCGTGTCCGAATCTATCAGGATGTCCTCGTCATATTGGAAATGGATGGAAAGTTTGGAAGAGGGGCCCTCATTCAAGTCATGCTTTACGGCTTCCAGGTACACTGCTGGACTTTCCCTGTATTCTTAAGGGAATCGGGTCCAAGTATACTGCTGATTCTTGCAGTTGACGGAGTATAGACACTGGCAGTCAGCATATAGAGGTACAGAGAAAACTGCTGAACATAAGTCTATAATGGTGAAAGTACTGGTAGCAGCAGGTATAGAAGTGAGGCTGATGATCGTATCGTGGACCAGTGTAGCAATGGGGATAGTGATCTTATTTATTGCTATTACGTCCAAAACTAATAGCCATTCTTTCTTCATTCTTGTGTTTGAAATCGGAAGGATGGTTGTGTTACAGGGACTTTGTGTCTTATTCAAAACAGCCGGTTGCAGGAGATAATGTATTGTATTGTATTGTAAACAAGTAAGGAAGTTATGGAACCTATGACAATTAAAGAGCTGGAAGTACTGGCGCTGTTAAGAAATTTAAAATTGGATAAATCTCCTGTCCTGATTGGATATTCCCCAGGACCTTGAGGGAAGTTTGTGTAGAAATAGCAGGAGCTCTGACGGAGATCTTTAAGATGTCATTAGAAACGGGGATTGTGCCGGAGGATTGGCGTATTGCTCGTGTGGTTCCATTGTTTAAAAATGGTTCTAGAAGTAAGCCTAGAAACTATAGACCTGTCATTTTGAAATCAGTGGTGTGTAAATTAATGGAAAGTATTCTTAGAGATAGTATTAATAATTATCTGGATAGACAGGATCTGATTAGGTGTAGCCAGCATGGATTTGTGTGTGGAAGATCATGTTTGACAAGCCTTATAGAATTTTTTGAAGAAGTTACGAGGAATGTTGACGAGGGTAAGGCAGTGGATGTAGTCTATATGGACTTCAGCAAAGGCTTTGACAAAGTCCCAAATGGAAGGTTAATTAAGAAGTTTCAGTCGTTAGGTATTAATGCTGGAGTAATAAAATGGATTCAACAGTGGCTAGATGGGAGATGCCAGAGGGTAGTGGTGGATAATTGTTTATCGGGATGGAGGCTGGTGACTAGCGGGGTGCCTCAGGGATCTGTTTTGTAATATACATAAATGATCTGGATGATGGGGTGGTAAATTGGATTAGTAATTATGCCGATGTTACCAACGTTGAAGGTGTTGTGGATAATGAAGTGGATTTTCAAAGCTTGCAGGGAGATTTATGCCGGTTAGAAGAATGGGCTGAACGTTGGCTATTGGAGTTTAATGCTGAGAAGTGTGAGGTTCTACATTTTGGCAGGAATAATCCAAATAGAACATACAGAGTAAATGGCAGGGCATTGAGGAATGCAGAGGAACAGAGAGATCTGGGAATAACAGTGCATCGTTCCCTGAAGGTAGAGCCTCATGTAGATAGGTTGGTGAAGAAGGCTTTTGGAACGCTGACCTTTATAAATCAAAGCATTGAGTACAGAAGTTGGGATGTAATGTTAAAATTGTACAAAGCATTGGTAAGGCCAAATTTGGAATATTGTGTGCAGTTCTGGTCACCGAATTATAGGAAAGGTGTCAACAAACTAGAGAGAGTACAGAGGAGATTTAATAAGATGATACCTGGGTTTCAGCACTTAAGTTACAGAGAAATTTTGAACAAGTTAGGTCTCTATTCATTGGAGCGTGGAAGACTGAGGCGGGATTTGATCGAGGTATTTAAAATTATGAGAGGGATAGATGGAGTTGACGTGAATAGGCTGTTTCCATTGAGAGTAGGGGAGGTTCAAACGAGAGGACATGATTTGAGAGTTATGGGTAGAAGTTTAAGGGAAACACGAGGGGGTATTTCTTTACTCAGAGAGTGATAGTTGTGTGGAATGAGCTTCCTGTAGAAGTAGTAGAGGCCAGTTCAGTTGTGTCATTTAAGGTAAAATTGGATAGGTATATGGACAGGAAAGGAGTGGAGGGTTATGGGCTGAGTGCGGGTAGGTGGGACTAGGTGAGATTAAGAGTTCGGAACGGACTAGGATGGCCGAGATGGCCTGTTTCCGTGCTGTGATTGTTATCTGGTTATATGGTTACCAGCCGGATGCATTCCGCTGTCTGAGCTTGTTGCACGCAGATGAGAGGGATCACTTCCTGAGATTTATCTGATGTTCTGGTGTCCTGTGCACCATAGCGAGATGGTTCTTGTGTAGGAGCAGTCCCCTGTTAATGCCGACGAGAGCCTTTCAGGTAAAGGTGTGGCCCTGCCTGGCTGGGGCGGGCACTGACGCTGAAATAGGTTCTTTAAAATCATAGGTCTTACGGTAATACTTCCTGTCTGCCCGTCCAGGAACTCGATGGTGAATGTAGCTGCACCGGAATTAGAACAGAGATTGTACGAGCTGGGCACGAAATTTGTGATAGTCAGTGTACAATTGGTCCAATGTGCTTTGGGTTAGTGTGGGGTGAGGTTCTTACGGCCACTGTGAGGTGTTTCTGGCGGTCTCCTGTGAGAAAGCCCCACTGTTTTCCATTGGTCTCGCTGTTGGTTGTTTAGTTCTACTGCTAATCCCTGCCCTTCGAATCCGAAGTAAATAATGCGCCCAGTTCTCAAGCTCTCCGTGTCTCCAACATAAGGTGCTGTCTGCTCATCATACGTGGATTCAGCGCCCTGCACGGAGAAAGCGGTGTATGAAGCACCTTGCTTTCCCGAGTGGTTTACAGGAGGTATTGCAAATCCTGCCCTTGCAACTCAGGGGTATCCCCCAGGGCTTTGCATAGTTATTGCCCGAGCCAGGAGTAACTGTTCTAATCCAGTTGCCAGCCGTATAATACCGGAGAATCATGACAATTATCCACTCTTCTCGTGAGCTTTAACATCTGTGGGACCCAATTTGCAGGAGATCAATTTGAATGCCAACAGGTCGAAGTATGCGGTCGCACGTAACTTACAGAGTGTCTCTCTGCCTAACAAGGAGATTTGGCATATTTTGGAAATTAAAAAAGTATCAATAACATCCAAATAATCTGCTGTTAGCGAGGACAGTGCCGAAGGGGGTTCCGTTATCGGCACAACGGCTTACAGGTGTTGCTTATCTGTTGTCCATTAGCTTATGGAGTGGGACACAGAAGATAAAGTAGCACCAGGATCCATGAGATAAACTACCTCAACATCTCCTATTTTTACAACTACTATCGGCTCTTCTCTCATACTTCTGGACAGCCTAATATCTGTTGCCAGACTACCAGTTCTCCGCAGCATCCCTATTGCTGAGGTTAGGGGGGGATGAGTAAAAGAGAAAGTGAGCAACTTATGACCTTCTGAAGCCCGGGCAGAGCGACTGAGAGTCTTGCGACAAATGACCTACTTTAAAAAAAAAATTCGACATGTAGTTGCACAATTAGGGCCCAGTGCCCCTTCTCACCACTGCTATAGGATTTGTCACTTGGGGAAGCACGAGAATTTCTTCGGAACCTCGAATTGCTTTCTCTTCCAAGCCCCCCACATGAGTTGCGCGCACTTCGCCTTGGAAGTACTAGCCTTCTGGCATTTTCTTTACTTCACTTCTGTTTTCTCAGAAGGAAATCCCTGCCGATTGATATTGCACAAAGCTGTAATTTTCTGCAACCAGCTCAGATTCAGTTAATTAGATATCCATGGGCTTGCTGTGGCCAAATGCAGTCCAACAAAGTCTGAATTGCCGAAGAGCCATTCCCCAAAATGGGTATCCTGCACTCTCTTCCCACTTCAGCTTATACCTTGAGAAAAAATCTGGAATCGGTTCAGCCTTTTTCTGCATGCACCGTGTCACCTCTGTTATATCGCTATATGTCCGTGCTTGCAGCCATTATAGGATTTTTCCTTCCATTCTCCAAACAGTGTGTCATTGTCTCATTACTAGGCACCGTGGCATCCTGTCTCCAGTCTTCTCTTTCCACCCGGGGAATCACTAATGTCTCCTTTAGCGAAGGCTAGCGGAACCCATCGGCACATTTTAATAGCATTTGCCCATCCCCCGGGGAGGTGAGAGTATATAGTGCTCATCTGGAAAAAAACAATAGTAAAGACGTTAACTTATTTAAACGGGCAGATGACACTGTAACCACCGCCTGTACTTCAGTTGGGTTCCATGGATTTTAAACAGGAACGTCAAATACCATAAAATTTGAGGGCTGAATTATGGCTATGGTCCATCATCTTCTGCTTTCTGTTTTCATCTGCGTATCACCTGTCAGCACATGTGGTCTCCCGCAGCACCTGTGCTCACTTCGGTCTCATCTTCGGCAGCCCTCGTGTCTCCTGCAGCCGCTGCGGCCGCTGCTTTATGTCTGGTTCCGCCTCTGTCCTCGGCCAAAGGCCGTGGCCATCTGATTCAAATCTGCTGTGTCCCCTGGTGGAACACAGGGAAGCTCTGGCCAACCTGGGATACAGTCCTAGGGCCAGTTGGGAGGCCTGGGGATTATCTCTATGGGGTATTTTTCCTTTCTTAGTGGACCGAGGGACGCGTTATTCGCAAAGTTAGGTGCCTACAGCTTAATCGGTCCTGCCACTTCTCTCACTTCTTACCAATTTTCTGAATTGCCAATGAGAAATGTTTGGACCCAGCACTTCTGATTGACGCTGGAGCCAATGGACCTATCACCCAGTACAAGATTCGCAATTTTTTGTGTGTTTTGAGAGAGCTAATACGACCGCTTTCCTTTTCTACGGAGGATTTTCTCCAGCAGTCCCCCGCGTTCGCATCCCGTTATGCCCGGATCCTGCCGACTACGCCAAATTGACGCAGAAATTTGCCTTTGATCAAGTGTAAAAATGCCCGACTTCGGAGTATCGTTTCTGGATCATTATTTCACTAGGTAAGAAGTAGAGCGAATAGGTAGTCTCCACCAACTCCCGACTCTCCTCTCCTGTTACAGTCGCGTCATTTTATAAAACTCAGCATAGTATCAGTAGATTTATTGAACTATATATCGTGTCATTGTATGGAAATGTTAGCACACTACCAGTATGTTGCACCTTACTGAAAAAAGACCTTAGATGAAAGGAGCAGTTACAAGTAATACTATCTTGCAGAGGTCAGCACATTAGTTTCTGTTCCTGAAGTTGAAGCTGTCGAGAATCATCGCTTTTCTCGCAAGTGTTCTTCATTTGTTCACAAGGGTCTTTACTTTATAGTATGTAATTTCCTTAGACAAGTAGCTTTGTTACGGATTCAGCAACAATAAATATATAAGTGAGGCAGGGTTTTATAAAAAACAGAAAGTTTAATAAACACTGAAAAACAAACCCCCAATAGTAAACAAACAACTAACGTAACCGGAAATCAGTTGCTGTGCGGCAGCTTAAATTATTCTTAAAGCAATAAAGCTTAAACAGTCCTTAAAGCGATGTTGCAAAAACAGTTCTTCAAAGTCGTACTGCAAAAGTTCAAAATGCTTACAGTCCATTAAAGGAGAGACTCTTTAGACGAGTTAAATTCTCTTCACGTCGTGTTGTTGCGGTTCCCAGTCGAACTATACTTTTCCCCGGAGAATTTACGAAGATGAAAATGAAACGGCTTAAAGGCACTGACCTTTCCTTGACAAAACTGTACCCAAACACTTTCTGCTATGTTTCGCCGGATTAACATGGGGACAGCCAACGAATTCCTTCTGAATGAAGATCAAACAAGGTCGAACCTTGGTCGAACCTTGGTCGAACCTTGTTCGAACAAGGTCGACTTTCCTCGACCTTTTAGCTCCCGAACTCCGATCTGCACTCTCCACTGATTTTTAACTGGAAGTATTATAAAGAAACTGCCGGCATTGACATTTTAAACTTTAGGAATTAAATAAAACTCCATCTTTCAACCAAGCTGCGTCATAATATTGGACCACGCAGTGTCATGGAGTCAAAATGGCAAATCCAGCTACGAACTGGCCCTCCTCACAGGGAGGGGTCCACCTTTCATACCCTGTAAGAAACACCTGTCAAATGACCTCTACTGGCGGGAAAATGACGTCACTCCACCATCACAAGACCACTATCTTAAGTCCAATATAGCTTCAACACCAATGTCACGTAACAAGTACAAGATACCCAGGATATGTAACACCTCCCTCCAAAAATAAAATTGGTCTGTCAAAAACAAAATTTTAACAATTATTTACAAGGAAAAAAGAAACAGATGTATAAATTTTATAACATGCACAGTATAGCTAGTATCATCATATAAGATCTTACAACTTTCAATACAGTAGGAGTGTTACAATTGTAAAAAACCACTCCATAAAAAAATTACATTGTTCATTCAACATCGAGATCGACAATCAGCAACCACATTATCTTTACCTTTAATATGAGTTATCACAATATTATCCTCTTGTAACATCAAATTCCAATTTAATAAAATTTTGTTTTTGTTTTTTATCTTAAACAGAAACACTAATGAATTATGATTAGTGTTAACAATAAGTGGTTTTTGAATTGTACCAACATATACGTCAAAATGTCCGAAAGCTAAAACAAAAGATAACAATTCCGTCTCTATTGTCGAATAGTTTCTTTGATGCTTATTGAATTTCTTAGAAAAGTAAGCTACTGGATGATCAACCTCATCACCCTCATTCCTTTGAATTAATACTGCTCCTGCAGCCTCATCACTAGCTTCTACAGCTAATGAAAAAGGTTCTTCAAATTCACGAGCCTTAAGCACAGGTTGTTGACATATCATTTTTTTCAATTTCTCAAATGCTTTTTGACATGGCACTGTCCACATAAACCACATTCTTTTGCAAAAGTTTAGTTAATGGAAGGGAAATATTAGCAAAATTCTTACAAAATTTTCGATAATATCCTACCATTTCCAATAATCTTCTGGGAGTTTTTTCCCCGTTGGAGTGGGAATCACTAAAATTGCCCGACCTTTTGCCTGGACAGGAGCTACCTTACCTTGACCCACAACATAACCAAGGTAAGTCATAGTGGCATGTCCGAATTCAATGTTAGCTAAGTTAATAGTTGTTAGCTTTTGAAAGCCTTTAAAACAATTTCTCCACCGGAATAATGTGTGCTTCCCAAGTATCATTTCCTGTCACCAAATCATCAATATAAGCATCAGTGTCTTTCAATCACTGAATCACAGAATTAATCATCTTCTGGAAAGTACCTGGGGCATTCTTCATCCCAACTGTAAGAACATTATATTCATATCGCCCAGAAGGAGTAACAAATGCAGAAATCTCTCTACCTCTGTCTGTTAGTGGAACACACCAATACCCTTTCAATAAATCAATCTTTGTAAGGAACTTTGCATTTCCAACTTTATCTACATAATCATCTAGGAATTGGATATGCATCTGATTTCGTCACAGCATTCAACTTCCTATAGTCCGTACAAAACCTAATACTACCATCTGGTTTTGACACCATAACACAAGGTGACCTCCAATTCGAGTCAGAAGGTCTAATAATATTATTCTCTAACATGTATTTAAATTCTTTCTCAGCAAGTTCACATTTTTCTATGTTTATCCTGTATGGGTGTTGGTTCATAGTTTTGGCATCTTCAAAATCTGTAGCATGTGAAGCTATAGTAGTCCTTCTCGGAACGTCTGGAAACAGATCATAATATCTAAAAAATAATTTCTTCTTCTGCTGTTTCTGCTCTGGCTGTAAATGTGCTACATACTCATCAATATGTTCCAGAATGGTTGAATTTGGTAACCTGACGGAAACAATGTTGGAATCAGAATGAAATTCAGATGAATCATCCATCATGTTCCTAGTTAAATTCACTATCATTAACCTCAACAGTCACAGTAACAGAATGTTTCTCATAATATCGTTTTATCATATTTATATGGCAAAGTTGTGTTGGCCTTCTACGATCTGGAGTTTTTATCTCGTAAACCACATAATTGATTTTGGACATAATTTCATAAAGACCATGAAATCTAGCTGTAAAAGATTCGTTTGCACGGGGAAAAGATCCAGCACCTTATCTCCAGGCTTAAACATCCTCATCCTAGCTTCTTTATCGTACCATGTTTTCAATTTCTCCTGAGCCAATTTTAAATTTTCCTTGGCTAAGCTTCAAGCTTTGTGTAACCTGTCCTTAAATTTCAAAACATAGTCCAACAAATTAGAGTGTACTTCCTTACTAATCCACTGTTCTTTTAATAAAGCTAATGGTCCTCTAATTCTCTGCCCAAATACAAGTTCAAATGGACTGATAGAATCTTGTACCGATTCCCTTACTGCAAATAAAAGGAAGTTTGTACCCTCATCCCAATCACTTTCATTTTCCACACAATATGTCTTAATCGTATACTTGAGGGTAGAATTAATCCTCTCCAAGGCACCCTGCGATTCTGGATGGTATGGAGACGAATTGATTTGCTTAGCTCCAAATTTATAAACTATCTGTTGAAACAATCCAGGCATAAAATTACTGCCTTGATCAGTTTGTATTTTCTTAGGTAATCCAAAATAAGTAAAGAATTTTATAAGAGCCTTTGTCACAGATTTAGCTGTTATATTCCTAAGTTGTACTGCCTCTGGAAACCTAGAGGAAGTACACATGATAGTCAACAAGTACTGATAACCAGTTTTTGTTTTTGTTAAGGGCCGACACAATCTATAATAACTTTAGAAAACGGTTCACCAAATGCTGGAATAGGTTGTAATGGAGCCAATGGTGTAACCTCATTTGGTTTACCCACAATTTGACAAGGATGGCACGTTTTACAGAGCATCGCCACATCATTTCTTAGACCAGCCCAGTAAAAATGTTTTAAAATCTTGTCCACAGTTTCCCTTACCCCTTGATGGCCACCTAAGGGCACACTATGTGCTAAAGTCAAACTCTCATTTCGATAAATTTTAGGGACAACTACCTCGTAAACAATATTCCATTCCTCACTTGCAGGAATTGTAGGTGATCTCCACTTCCTCATCAACACTCCTTTTTCCAATGTAATATCCCACTGGCACATTCTCAATTTCACTATCTGGTAGAGCTTGTTCTCTTAATTTTATAAGCTCAGGGTTTCTATTCTGCTCTTCTATCATCTCCTTCCGAGACAGAGGTAAATCTTCATAGTCAGACTTACTCCAAGATTCTTTTTCAAACAAAAGTACGAAAGTCTCTGACACATCCTCAGAACTCGAATCCTGAGTTGAACAGTCATGAGGAACAACCTCATTCTGCGAATCAATCTTTTTAGCCATAGCTCTAGTCACAACACAGGAAGAATCTGTGTTAGACTTCATCTCAGGTTCCTCGGACTCCAGTGTCTAATGCACTTCAGGAAAAACCTGTCCACCTGACAAGTCATTACCTAACAATAAAGAAATATCCTTCACAGGTAAGCTAGGCTTTAATCCTACTTTAACAAATCCTGTAACTAACCCTGACTTTGAACTTACTATATGCAAATGTACAAATGCAAATGCAAATGGCATAAAACACTCCCAATACCTCGTATATAATTTACCTCACCAGTATCAGTCTCTTCATTAACCTTCAATACCCTGTCTAACATCAGTGATTGAGAATCTCCAGTATCCCTAAGGATATTAATTGGCACCGTTGTAGATCCTGCTTTCAAGGATACAAACCCTTTAGTTATAAAATGATCATATCACTTTTTAACTTGGTCAGACTCTACCACAACCTCATCTGTGTTTATCGAACCCTGTAATTTTACAGGTTCTTCAATATGTTGCACACAAGCATCTGGGACGGCTTCCTTCTCTTTCTTTTTCAATCAGAAACAGTTAGCTATTACATGGCCAGGTTTCTTACAATAGTTACAAATAGGACTAAACTGTCTTCCCTTCACAGGTTTTCCTTCCTTCTTAACTTTCTCATTAACCTCTGATTTAATTTCTGATTTACCTTGAGTCTCTGTGTTATTTTTCCTCTTAAAAATTCTGTCCGGAGGAAATTTATTCTTATGAATTAAAACATACTCATCATCTAATCTAGCAGAGTCCTTCTAGATCCCTATCAGTATTCCTCTCATTTAAATTGGTATTTACTTCAACAGGGATGCTTCTTTTAAATTCCTCAATTAAAATCAGCTCTTTCAATGTATTATAGCCCCCATTTACATTTTTAGAAGAAATCCATCTCACAAAACAGACAGCTTTATCATCGGCAAATTCCACATAAGTTTTTTCCACAGACTTCTTCAAACTTTTGGTTCTTTTTCTATACGCATCTGGGACCAATTCGTGTGGTTTCAAAATATGATATTTCACAATATCATAATCTAGTGCTTGCGCAGCAGTTAAAGCTGTATAAATTTGTTGTGCTTTCCCTTTAATTACACTTAGAAACAACATTCACCATTTATCTTTCGGCAACTCTGAATTCTGAGCAATTGTTTGAAAATGATGGAAATATCTCTCCACTTCTGTTTCACTAAATGGAGGGACCAATTTGATTTCTTGACTAGCAACAGACGGTTTTCTAGAACCAGAAGACTGATTCTCAGACCTTAATTCCGCCACCGCAAATTCAAATTACCTTTGTTTACTTTCAGCTTCTAACCTACAGCGCTCCAACTTCATTTGTTCGATTTGCAACTGCACTTCCAGATTCCTTATTGGAAACGACTCTAAAATCAATTCATCAAGTTCACCCTAATCTACATAGTGTGACGCGATTTTACTCTGCCTTCGATGTCGACTTCAAAATACCTTTAAGTTGCAATTTACTAGTTATCTCAGACACCTCAGGTATTTTTCGCCTTCACTAATAACTCCGCGTCTGGTGAAGCCAGAAACTCATCAATATTCATTGTTTCCGAATACCACTCACATGCCTATCAAACAAAAGAATCGAGTATTCCCCTTCTCCAAAACACCGATTCAAAATTTAAAAAGCATTTAAACTCAAAAATGGTTGACCCCGGATGCGCACCCATATTTATGTTACGGATTCAGCAACAATAAATATATAAGTGAGGCAGGGTTTTAACAACAAACAAAACGTTTATTAAACACTGAAAAACAAACCCCCAAAAGTAAACAAGCAACTAATGTAACCGGAAATCAGCTGCTGTGCGGCAGCTTAAACAGTTCTTAAAGCAATAAAGCTTAAAACAGTTCTTAAAGTGAGATTGCAAGAACAGTTCTTCAAAGTAGTCCTGCAAAACTTCAAAATGCTTACAGTCCATTAAAGGAAAGTCTTTTAGACAATTTTAATTCTCTTCACGTCGTGTTCCCAGTCGAACTATACTTTTCCCCGGAGAATTTGCGAAGGTGAAAATGAAACGGCTTAAAGGCACTGACCTTTCCTCGACAAAACTGTACCTAAACCCTTTCAGCTATATTTTGCAGGGATTAACATAGGGACAGCCAACGAAATCCTTCCGAATGATGATCAAATAAGGTCGAACCTGTTCCACCGTTAAATCGACTTTCCTCGATCTTTTAGCTCACGAACTCCGATCTTCACTCTCCACTGATTTTTAACTGGCAGTATTATAAACAAACTGCCGGCAATGACCTTTTAAACTTTAGGCATTAAATAAAACTCCATCTTTCAACCAAACTGTGTCATTATATTGGACCACGAGGTGGCACGAAGTCAAAATGGCAAATCCAGCCACGAACGGCCCCTCCTCACAGGGAGGGGTCCTCCTTTTATACCCTGTTAAAAAAAACCTGTCACATGACCAGTATTGGCAGGAAAATGACGTCACTCCACCATCACAAGACCACTCCCTTAAGTGCAGTATAGCTTCAGCACCACTGTCACGTGACAAGAACAAGACAACCACGGGTACGTAACAGTTTATTAACCCCTTACTTCCTCAGGGATTACTACCTCAACAGTATCATTCTGCACTGGTCCAGTACCACCAGCTCTCACCTCTCTTTTAATCATTAGATAACTGAAAACAAAACATTTATTATCCTGTTTGATAGCATTTGCTAGTTGGCCCTCATATTTCATCTTTACTCTACTTATGGCTTTTTCACTTGTCATTTGTTGGATTTTAAAAAAAATCCCAAATTTTGCAACTTCGCACTCACTTTTGCTACATAATATGTCCTTTCGCTCCTTCCAGTTGTTACTGGCTATTGATCTTGTGCGAAGAACTTTATGTTTTGTACTTAATGTGAAAACATACTGCACTTAGTGACAACATGTGTACATGGATATATGATCAGTACAGTATGAAATGATGTTGGATTAGGAAGTGATGCTACCGGTACTAAAAATTGTATAATCAAAATTTGGAATACATTTTGGACATCGGTTTGCTGAATTATAAGAAACACATATGACAATGAGCAAATGGCTGACGAGATTCACTTGAATGGCGGATCAATGGGAGATTATTACTCACAGGCAAAGTTTGGACTTTCTTAAACTGATTTCGTCGGAGTATAGGAGGCTGAAAAGTGCTGTGTAGAAAAATAATAAAGTATAGATTGGATGGATGGTCAAAGAGAAAAGCCAAACAATAGGGGCTTTGGGTTCTATAGTAGATATGGACATTGAACAGAAGAAACTCACATCCACGTGGCAATAATTTTATAGACAGAGGGTCGGGTGTACCTGGAAGTAAGGAATGGGTTGAAAACTGCTGAGGTTGCAAGTTGTAAAAAAAAACACAAAAACATTTAGAGAGAATAATACATAGGCGGGGAATTGAGGACATGAATCCTATGGGGCAAATGTTGTTAATTTTGTTTGTCATTGAAGGCTGCACTGACGGGATCTCTGTCGTCTTTCTTTTCCCCATGATGTAAATATTGATGAACCAAATATTGTAAATAATGCAAATACTTATTTATATTAATATTGTAAATATTGATGAGCATATATATGGTCAGCGACATACACATATTGAACATAAATGTTTACCATGAAAACTAAAGTCATATATAACTTCTTTCCTATTTTTAAATGAACAATTTCCTTTCACTAGGCTGAAATGCTATTGCGTACACAGAAGCGTACCAATTGTGAAGAGAACAGTTACCCATAAAAAGATACCCATATATTTAAAGCAAGGTTACTGTTTGTTTTATGGGATAGTTCCAATAACTGGGTTAGTACCCGTACTGTATTATATCAGTAATCATTTGTATTAGCTCGAAAACAATCCTTAATTTATAGCAACAATGGGGCTCAAACTAAGGTCCTGAGTTGCTGACGAATCACATAACCAAATAGGAATATATATTGGGTTTGGGAATGAGTTGAAAACCTTATTGAAATTTTCATGGACTTTGATAACTATGTCTGATTGACAATAGTAATTTAATGTTTATGACAGGAACTCGACAAGTGGCCATTCCACATGAAAAGCAATTGAGGTGCTTTCATTTTCAAACCAAACTCAGCCTCAGAATAAAGGGATATCCATTTGGAACAGAGATGATAAGGAACTATTTTAACCACAGGCTGGTGAATTAGCGGAATTCAGTGCTACAGATGATTTGGGTGGCCAAGTCATGGGTTATACATTAAGTAGAGGTTGATAGGTTCTCGATTAATTCGAGCGTCAAACGATACGGACAGATCTCAAGAGAATGAGACCGAGAAAAATAATAATTCAGCCACTGTGAAATGGTAAAGTAGGCCTGATGGCAAGAATCGTCTAATTCTGTTCCAACATCTGATGATGTTATGGTCTTATGGCAGATTTTGAAACAACTTCTTTCTGTTTTTGTGCAAGCTAAATGTCAAGGCGTGCATCCTAAGGGAAACAGAGTGGACACTGAGAACAAAGGAAAGTGTATACAATATGAAGGTGTTTGGGTATTCGGACATGGCAGTTGAACAAGCAGGTAAAGCTGCTTAATAACGGTAGACAACAATAGTTTTGTTTACTGAATACCTTTGGGTGCATCTTTTGGATTTTGTACTGATGGCCATGAAAATCATCGCCATACCCCGGTTCCGTACTATTTATGTGTTGTTTAAATTCAAACTTAAAGTTACTTAAAATGTTGTGCACAATGTAAGCTTTAACAGTTGTATCTGTTTGCCATCTCTTTGATGTGCACGCTTTACACGCACGGCACGTTGTGTGTAGTCATGATCATACCGTAATTGAATTTCTTGAAATATTTGTGATAGCAAATTGTCTACCCAATGTTAGAACAGCCGCGACACTTTCTGTTGTACTTGTGACGAGTGCACGCTCAATCTTCAAAGCCAGAACAGAAAACCTATGACCTCTTCTTCTGCTGTTAAATTGACGACCAAGTAAAAAGCCTGGGCTCTTCACATATCTGCATCAACATGCACTGTTAATCTTAGAATTTGGCTCAGACGTACCCATAAGCCAATGCAGTTCACTGCCCCTATATTTATGTAATCTTTTCGTATAATGTCTTGGTTCGAAACTCACTGGACAATTTACTAAATGAAAACAACAAAAATGAAAGTACAAATTTCTGAAAACATTATGTATATTTGAATTCTATTCGAGTAACACCACCTGGGTCAGAATGTGGGGAAAAATAGCAAACATCGTTTCTGGATAACCGTCAGATAAAAATTCTAACGGCATACTTTCATGAACGAAACCAGGAATCAATACTGCTCACAAACATATCGACTTCTGACCAAAACGTATATGCCACGAAACCTAAATAAGAACACAAGACTGATATAAGAAGACATTATCAGCATTGCAGAAAAGGTTAGCAAATGGAAGAACATGACTCTCCCCATTTAGACCTTCCGCACCATCTGAGCACACTGGATGTCGACAATGAAACGTCGATCGGCTGTCTTAGTGTTGGAGGCCTCTTCCCAGAGACAGAATGGTTCCTGGTGTCAATAGGTGTCTGGATGGTTAACAAATAGAAATCAAAAATGCAATCTAAAAGAACAACAAAATCAAGTTGTTTAGTGTAGAAAATGCCGAAAAAAACCGCAGAAACAATTCGACTCATTACGTGGTTCTGAAGGAGT
The DNA here is from genome assembly GCF_030144855.1 of Hypanus sabinus. Taxonomy (NCBI): domain Eukaryota; kingdom Metazoa; phylum Chordata; class Chondrichthyes; order Myliobatiformes; family Dasyatidae; genus Hypanus; species Hypanus sabinus. Next base: position 29,249,541 of record NC_082706.1, read on the forward strand.
TTAATAAAATCTGATTACTTTCAGTGGCACTATCGATTGGGAAAAATATTAATCAAAATCTTGCTTTAAAATACAAATTCACAGAAGAAATCATACCTTATTATAAGTATAAACCTAAGCCAGATTTAGAGTTGGAATACCAGAAAATGTATCAAGGCCGATCATTTGTTATAGATGGGAAAATGGATAATAACCGTCCGAATATAATATCAACGGATAAACAAGGATAAAGAAATTAATTGATAGATATAATCCTTCCAAACACCGTCGGGACTTAACGTGCAAAAAAAAAAAATAAAAACAAACAGAAATATGCTGAATTTAAGGAGTAAATTGAAACCCTTTGAACCAAGAACCGGATATAGATTCTCCCGAAAGTAACAGCAACTGGTATCATCCAAAAGCTACTACACAAGGGCATCAAACGATTAGGCCTACACAGTAATCTTCAGAAAGCCATAATACTGCACACCGCAGAGAATAGTCCGAAAGTTTGTATGCAATGAGCATGCCAGGCTTGAGCAGGGAACGAATAAATTGCTACATAATATCAATAATGATGATGGTGATGATGATGATGATGATGATGATGATGATGATGATGATGATAACAACAACGACAACAGCAACAACAACAACAACAACAATGATAATAATAATAATAATAATAATAATAACAATAATAATAATAATAATAATAATAATAATAATAATAATAATAATAATAATAATAATAATAATAATAATAATAATAATAATAATAATAATAATAATAATAATAATAATAATAATAATAATAATAATAATAAGCAAAGAAAAATAAGAACTGAAATGACAATTTTCAGAAAACATGTTCTTTCATATGCGCTTAGATGAACTATACCTGGGACAGTAGGGGAAAGTGGAATAACAGATTACTACAATCTACACAATTGACAGATAAAACTTCAAAGGATATACTTTCATCAACGAAAGCATGAATTAGCATTTCGTGCAAACGTAATCAATTCTAATACGAAGTATACATCAGTAAACCTAAATAACAGCACATTTCAGAAAATAATGAAAACATCATCACCACTGAAGAAAATGGAAGGACCGAACTCTCCATTGAAGCATTTCCCACGATCTGAGCAATTTATTTGTAGGCAAGGAAATTTCGGACGCCTGACTCAGAATTGGATATCAGAAACAAAAGGGTTCCTTGTAGCAATACAGGTCCGAAGCTTAACAGGTACACGGACTAGGAGGGCCAAGAATGGCCTGTTTCCGTGCTGTGATTGTTATATGGTACAGCCATTTCAAACACATAACATACAGGAATTAAAAAAGAGATACATCCATTAATAATTAGAATTGTAATAGAAAATTTAAACACTTTGCCCCGATTGCAATAACACAACTGATATCACCACAAACAGTTAGAGCCACACACTAATACTTTTGCAAGTCGTCAGAAAAGCACAATACTAAACACGACCATAATAGTCTGAAAGTTTCCAGCAATTGACAGACGAGCAACTTCCAGCAATTGCTCTGCCTGTACCTCAGGTTTTCACAGTTTGAGGAGAAAAAATTAAATTACCAAATAATAATAACACTGATGCTGTCAAGTCTGTACCAACATTAAAGGAGTGTTCTGTTCAGCGTCTGCTCGCCACATTAGGGAAGGTTACAATAAAATCTAGTTGAAGGAACAGTAAGAAAATGCTTTCGCGGCTTTCGGGATAGAGATATATCGACAGTATAGAGAGATACGGACACTGTTTGGGGATCGCCAATGTACATCTGGAGCTAGTGCTGGGCATGACAGTCAGCGAACAGGCAATGGCGTACTGCTGATGACAAATAAATAAGTCATAAGTAGTAAATGTCAATAACATTATATGAAGAGCCCTTGATGAGTCATTGTTAAAATAAGTTAACATGCTGTGAGAAAAGTTCAGTGATGGAGCGAGTGGATTTGAGTGATGTTGTCCCCTCTGAGTCAAGAGCATGATGATTTAGATGGAATAACTGTCCCTGAACCTGACGGTGTGGGTCCTAATGTTCCTGAAGCGTAATTCCTGATGGCAGCAGCCGGAGGAGAGCAAGGCCGGTACAGCGGATGGCCTTGTTGATGGAAGAAGGTATTCGTGAAGGAAAGCGTTGCACCAGTATTGGTACCTGTCATACTGGTGGACGTTGGGAGTGGACCCGATAGCAAGACACAGACACTGAACTACCAGGAACAGGACTAGACGTGAGAAGTAAGCAAGGGAAGAGAGGAAGCAAGGGCGCTGGACACGAGACAGGCCCCGGACAAGACAAGAACTCCAGGCCTGGGCTAGGACTTGACGAGGTTAGCCGAACCAGGTCAAGGAACTCGGAACCAGAAGCCTGGGCTTGTACTCTGAGCCGGAGACAAGACACGGACCCGGAGCCTGGGTCTTGAGTCGTGCTCGGACTCCAGTAACAGGCGAGGACAAGACATAGCTACAGGACGAGGAGAAGCAACAGGACTGGAATTGAGACTCCTGGACAGGACAAGGGAACACCAGCACAGGTCGAGGGAATCCCAGCACAGAGCTGGGAGAGGTTCATCAACAAGACAGAACACAGAGCCCTGGTCGAGGCAGAACAGGAACGCAGACACAGAGTCGAGGGAGAGACAGGAACATGAATCACCGAGCCGGGTCCCCTCCTTGGGTTCAGAACGTATGGTCGGTACATATTACACAAAACACAGAGCCGGGACCGCTCCTGGGACACAGGATGTAGGGCCGGGACTCATTACAAAGAAGGCTGAACACCACGAGACAGTTATCAACGCTAGGTAGCAGCAGAACAGCCGGACCAATCTCGCGAAGGCGTGGACACCGACAGATAGTTCCAAACAGGCCCAGGCTCCAGATGCAGGCAAGACGAGGCAAGGCGAGGCAAGGCTGCACGCAAAGGTCAAACGAGTTACGGCTCCAGACCGAGGCAATGCGAGGCAAGTCTAGGCTCCAGGTGAGGAAAGGCTCCAGGCGAGGCAATGCTCCAGGCGAGGCATGGCGAGGCAAGGCAAGGCTCCTGGCGAAGACAAGGGGATGCCCCTGTCACAGGCTGCAGGGCAAGGCTGCAGGCACAGGTTGCAGGCAGATTTTCAGCCAGAGTTTGCAGGCAGTGCTTCGGAGGGATGGAATGGAACATTTCAGCCTCAGTGTACCGGCAATGACGGCCTGACTTACCCAACGGAGGCATGGACTGGGAGGGACAGATCCCACTGTAAGGTCACGGCAAGTATGGCCTGACTTACCCGACGGAGACTAGGGCAGGATACCCTCGGGACAAACCCACACAGAGACACGGACATGATACAGACAAGACGAACCAACAACCCAGCCTCGAACCCAGGGCCACTTATATTCCCGGCCCATTGACGAGAATCGGGTGACTGCGAATAAGCCCAAATGAAAGAAAGGAACGCCGGTAGACCTGGAATCTGGCGTCCACGGACCGGAACATAAGCTGGAACTCGGACTTGACAGACCGGACCATGACGGTACCAGCACAGACTGGGCGTATCCACTACATTTTATATGATTTTCAGTTCAAGATCGTTGATCAACCTAAATCAATCCGGGATTCAAACTGTCAAAGTACTCCTCTCTGAATGTTTAAGATTTCGTCAACACGCCTAAGCTTTGGAAGTAAATACATTGCTGTGCTTTCATCATGATGGCTGTTATGTGCTCGGCCCAGTACAGATCCTGAGATGGAGATGGAGTAATTTGAAGTTGGTGGTCCTCTCATCCTCTGATCCCCAGATTAGGAGTAGCTCATGGACCTCTGGTTTATTCCTCCTGAGGTCAATGATCAACTACTTAGTTCTGCTGACATTGAATAAGAGACTGTTGTCACACTATTCAGACAGTTTTCCAATCTCCATCCTATATGCTCCGACATATCCCACTTACAGTGTTTTGTATTCACTCGACATTTCCTTTGTCGTCATCATTGTGTTCTGATTTGGGAGCTAGTGACAGACATGTATCGTAGACATTTTCCATTGTATGTTAATATACCTTCACTTCTTCCTGCATTAAATTCCTCTCCTTGTCACATTACTAACAGCAATCTCAACTCAGACTGCAAGGAGTTTATAGACATGAAATGAAACTCACTGCAAGGAAGATGGAGGCGAAGTTAAAAGTGTCAGCGAGCTCAGCATGCGTGCAGGAAGCAGCGCCAATACAGTCGTCGATGCACTGAAGGAAAAGTGGGGGACGGATACCAGTATATTCTTCGAACATGAACTGTCCCTCATAGCCAACAAAAAGGTAGGCATAGCTGGGACCCAAACGGTGCCCATGGCTACACCTTTAGATTGAAGGAAGTGGGAGTAGCCAAAGGAGAACTTATTATGAGTAAGAACCAGACGGACGCGAGTGACGGTAGAGGGGAAATGGTTGGGTCTGTAATCCAAAAAGAAACGGAGAACTTTGAGACCTTCCTGCTGGAGGATGAAGGTAAATAGGGAGATGGTGAAAATAAGACGGTGGGGGCCAGGAAACTTGAAATCATTGAAAAAATGCAGAACATGAGAAATTTCACGAACATAGGAGAGAAGGGTTTGAACGAGAGGGGATAAATCAGTGTCGAGGTATGCAGCAATGATTTCGGTAGGCAGAAGCAAACTGAAACCATGGTCTCCTTTGATAGGCAGACTTGTGGATCTTGTGTAGCAGGTGGAAACCGGAAGTGCGGAGTGTGGGAACTATGAAGTTGGTGGCAGTGGATGGGAGATCCCCAGAGCTGATAGGGTTGGTGATGGTGTAGGAGACAATGGTCTGGTGCTTCTTCGAGGAGTCATGTTCGGGAGGTAAGTAAGAGGTAGTATCAGCGAGTTGTTGTGCCTCGGCAAGTTAGAGGTCAGTGCGCCAGACTGCAACAGCGCTCTCCTTATCAGCGGGTTTTATGGTAAGGTTACGATTAGTGCGGAAGGAGTGGGTTAGTGGGTTAGAGCGTTAGGAAGGAATGAGGTTGGAACTGGAACAAGGTGTGGTGAAGTCGAGACGGTTGATGTCCAGTCGGCAGTCAGCAATAAAGAGATTCAGAGCAGGCAGAAGACTAGACCGGGATGTCCATGATGAGGAGAAGTGTTGAAGTCGTGAGATGGGACATTTCTGGGGGTGGGAGAGTCCTTGTCAAGAAGGAAGCTCGAAGCTGGAAGACGGAGACGGTGGGCGAAGAGTCAGATGTGTGTATGTGTGTGTGTGTGTGTTTGTGTGTGTGTGTGTGTGTGTGTGTGTGTGTGTGTGTCAGGAGTGGGTGCTTGCTTATGTCCTGCTCCTTTTTTTCTGCGGAGTTGATGTTTATTGGTGTTGATTGGGCGCTTGCTACTCCCAATTCTAGGAGCCGGGGGCTGATGGCACCTCTGCTTCGCCCATTTTCATGAGGCTCCGGTTGGTCAGCAGAATTACTTCCTCGTGTATATCTGATCTTCCGCTCTTTCCCGTCCTCATTACGCTTCCTCTGTTCTTGTCTCCGATGTTCCGTTCTTGCTGCTATTTGTTTGACGGTCTGCCCTTTACTTCCAGTTCCTTTTATTTTCGGCAGCCAGTAGTCTCTTGGACGGTGTCTTGTCAGTCTTCTTCGTCTTGACTGGTCGCCATCATTATTACTGCCTTTCCCCCCTTACCTCCTCCGCAGAGTCTTTCTGGTCCTATGGCGTGGACTGGGGTGTTTCGGCTGCAAGTGGAATTTCGATGTGGTCGGCTTTTCTGTAGGAGCAATTTTTGACACGATGTCGGACGTGGCCTCTGCACTGGGGAAGGCCGCGTCACGTTTGTCCGATCAATATCAGTGCCAGCTACACTTGCTATTGTCTGTACGTAGGTACCAACACGTTTTGGGAAGACTTTTTTGCAGCATTTGCTTTCCTGACAGTTCTCTTTCTGGTGGCTCTCCTGTCGGCGGATAATGTAGATGCCCATTCGGAAGATATCTCTTCCTGTCTACGCACTGGTAGATGCAGCCTTTGAAGCTGGACGTTGACTGCTGAAATAGAATGTTACTCAGATAGCATGAGCATCCACCCTTACGTCAGCACGTCAAATTCTTATTGGCCCCTTGATCGTGACGTCCTCATTTTCACCGTCCTCATAGATTCACCACATTACACTTGATCTCAGAATATTAGCTGACTTCCGAATACTTCAAATATTCTCAATCAACTGACAATTCCAAATCTGCACTGCACTCAGCGTCAGGACGACCTCGGCATTCTTCCGTTAGACAGTCAGAAGTATATTAACAAATCTTTAATCGAAGATTCTCCGTGGACATAGAACAGCTTCTTCAGTGCTCTTAAAGCTCTTACTGTTATGACAGTTAATTCTCCGACAACAAGGTTTGATTTCGCACTGCTGAAATCCAACGACTAAGTACTGGCGGACAATAAAATAAGGAATACAACCAGACAATAACACTTTTTTTCTGAGAAAAAATATATGAAAAAAAAACAATTATCGCTACCAATGAAAAAGCGAGTGAAGGCGTAGGTAGTTCAATGGCTTATGATGCGGCAAGGTCGGGTCGAGGTTGAGGTGAATACTTTGCAAAGTCGGGTCGAACCTGGAAGACCAAAGCCAGAACGGAGAAGAGGCAGATGTGAGGACGGTCCTCCTAAACAGAGGCCTGATCAATCTAAGCACCGGGCTGATTTTGAAAGATCAGGTCGAAACGTGGCAGCAGATCCAGGCCCAGAGTGGTTCCAGGCCCAGAGCGGTTCGAAGCGACGGGTTAGTGTTCTGAAAGCGAGGAAAATCCCAATGTTTGGACGATTTAACATCGGCCCAGATAAATTGAAAAGTCATGGTGCCGGAACTCAACCAGTATTCAGAGTGCTTTGACCACCTCTATCAGCGTTTGCTTTCCTGCCACCTCCTCACTCTCCAAGTCGAGATTCCAGAGAGTGGAATACTCGTCGGAGAAAATCTGTGGCGGTCTGCCACTGTCATTAACGACCTGTCCCTCACTCGGCCGAAGGAAAGGAGCTGAGAAAAGGTACTACAGAGTCCACCTCGTCACCAAATTGCGTTCAGAGAGACGCTACACGTCAATCACCTCCAGGACTATACGTCATCTCCAAAACCTCCTTCCTCAAGCTATCCAGCTTCCAATTAATCCTACTCAGGTGTAAATCCTTGATTGTATCCGCACAATATCCGTTTAGATGTCTCTGCTACTCTCCTTGTTCTGGTGATGATTATTTAGTCCGTTCATATGTTCAAATTTAGTGAAGTTGACGACGGGTAATTAAGCACGTGACAATACTGTTAATTTTTGACTGTCTATGGATGCTTGTACGATTTTCTTCTACATGGTTGGGTGCTATTGTGTCGTCTATTATGCCATATTTTTCCGTGTCTTATGCGTAGCACCACACCAGAATCAAATTGCTTATGTACTGTATGTTTCACATGCTACCAATAAAATTATTCTGAAATAATCACAAGCGGCATGGATGAGATATATATATGCAGAATCTTTTTCCTTGGGTGGAAATATCAGGTTAAAGGCAATAATTCAAGGTGGTGGTGGCACTTAATTTGGTGGTGGTGGAGTTGGTTGTGCGATGGGGGAGGAGTCTGGAATTTCAAAAAGATGTGTGTGATATGTTTTGTTTCATACAGGAAGTGGCAGTTGCCTTCAATATACTGCCAGAGGAGGCGCTGGAAGCAGGTACCATCTGACGGTTTAAGAAGCTTTTAGACAGGAATATGCAAAGCAACATGGAAAGATCATGCAACAACATGGAGTTAATTTAATTTGGCGTTATTACCGTCACAGATATTGCTTTTGAACGGTTATTGTCCATAAGCACCCAGAGAAAATTCTGTATATTTTGTACTTCTTTTCACCTTAAGTAACTCTGTTATTGATTGTTGTCAGCTACTGAAATCTAAATACTGGAGTGAAAAAAAAAAATCTGAAAGAAATCTAAGGTAATTGTGCTGTCTTTCCTTAAAGTACATGCATAGTATTTTATGATAGCAAGAAGTAATATGTTTTGGAACATCCCTGCCGTTCTTCTAAATCACTGTCATTAAGAGCAATTCAACTCCGCATTTCATTCCAACACGAGTAGTTCCTCTACGTTGTTTAGAGATACGGCTCGGAATAACATCGCCCCACCCCCCCCCCCCCCACCGGCTCGTCGAGACGCACCACCAGTTAACCCGTACAACCCGATTTGAAACTAAATCTATTGAGGGAAAAATTTCCAATGTCCAATTAAACAAGCTGATATTTCTTTGGGCTGTGTGAGAAAAGCGCAGCATCCGGAGAATACCCACGCATTTCAAGGGGAGGATTTATCGAGACTCTGTCCAGAATATGTCGGGATTAAACTCCGAATCAAACTGTAATAATGTCGCCCTTACTGGTGTGCTCCATTGTAGAATCCATTGTAGTAATAGTTGTGTTCTGTGCTTTATTTCTTAGACATAAAATGTAGCGAAGGTAGATTTCTAACAACGCGTGAGCAGTGTGCTTTCCTACATCATACGGGGTAATGATTATGACTATTGGGAAGTAATTTTGTGGCAGTATAAAACTTTGAGCAGTCCATAATTGGAGTACTATGTCCTTTTCTTGATGACTTAGACAGAGTAGGTATTGAAAGGGAAATGTCAAGGACTAAGAAAGCGTAGGACTAAAATGAGATGAAGAAAGTTTAGCTCAGATAAATGAGGCAAAGATAATTAGTACACTAGATTGCACAGAATTTACAAGGTGGCTACAAAATGCCGCCAGAATGTGTTGTTGAGGAAAGGTGAAGTGCATATACCCATCAATCAATTAGAAAGAATTATGTGTATGGACGGAACGAAGGATATGAACATTGTGCAGATAATGCCATTCAGCTTGTACGGCGTTATCCTTGGTCCACACATGAACCAGACAAGGTCTTCGAACAGCCCCTTCGCGGAACAGACGCCGCCAGACGCTTGCTGACCCTGAGTCAGGGTCCACGGAGTGTGACTAAATAGGACATCGAATGCCACCCCTGCAGCCGACTCAGCAGCAGAACGACGAAGCCCTAGGGGAGGTGTTCCGATATGGTCTCTCAGAAAAGATTAAGGACGAACTGTCAGCAAAAGACGACCGAAGACCCTGACCTCTCCAGGGTACCTGCTGAATACCACGACCTGGAATAAGTGTTCAGCAAACAACGAGCACTGCCCCTGCCTCCGCACAACCCTTATGACTGTGCCTTCGACCTTCTTCCTGGGTTCCCGCTACCCACTAGTCGCCTCTATAATTTATCGCGACCAGAGCGGGAGGCCCTGGAGATAAAAGTGGGCGAGTCCCTCGCAGCAGGCCTCATCAGGCCCTCTTCCTTTCCTGTGGCCGCCGGGTTCTTTTTTGTGGAAAGAAAAGATGGATCGCTTTGCCACTGCATCGATTATCGAGGCTTGAGCAATATAACTATTAAGAATAAGTACCCACTACTTCTTAATAGTGCAGCCTTCGAACCCTTACACGGAATTACCATCATTTCCAAGCTGGACCTATGGAATGCCTTCCACCCCGTTAGGGTACGGGGAGGGGATGAGTGGAAGACAGCCTTTAACACACTTCTGGGTCATTTTGAGTATCTCGTAATGCCGTTTGGCCTTGCTAATGCTCCTGCCGTTTTCCATGGCTTCATCAACGATGTTTTAATATAACTAGGATCAATATAACCCTTCTGTCCTGCATACCATATTTTATATCATTACCCATTTAAGAGTGTCCAAAATGTCCGCCGTGCTTCTGCCTCTATCACCACCCCTAGGAGAAATTGTTACATGCACCCTCGATTCCCTGACTAATACATTTCTCCAAACACCTTTAAATTACGCTTGCTCGTCGTGGCCATTGTGACCCTGGGAAATCTCTGGCCACCCATACTTTATAAAATTCATATTGTACACTTCTATTAAGTCGCCACTTTCCCTACTGCGCTCCAAAGAGAAAATCCACAGTCTTCTTTTTCTGTGTTTTTGCCCTTCTGCCAGTAGGGAAAAATTGCTACCTACTTGCAGGATGCTGTAATTCGGAAAGACCACTCCCGAGTTTAAAGAGTGGCGCAAGGCAGGTGTCAGAAGGTGAAATACATTCTTTATTTATCATCAGGTACAAAAATGACAAAACGAACATTTAGTTTGTCTGCCTGGTATTTCTCGTCTATTTTTCCAAGATGAGGCACTGAAATAGCATGTATTGCTGGAAAATGGACTGATAAAGTTTATTGAATTTTCTTGACTACTTGATAATATGTATAAATGCAACGTTGCTTATTACAGTTCAATAGTTCAATGTTCTATCTAATGTCGGAGAATGTATACAATATACAACCTTATTTTCTTGTTCTTCGCACACATCCACAAAAACAGATGGATATTCCATAATGAGTGACAGTTTGAAAGAGAGAGAGAGAGAGAGAGAGAGAGAGAGAGAGAGAGAGAGAGAGAGAGAGAGAGAGAGAGAGAGAGAGAGAGAGAGAGAGAGAGAGAGAGAGAGAGGGGGGGAGAGAGAGAGAGAGAGGGAGGGGGGGGGAGAGTGAGAGAGAGAGGGAGAGAGAGAGAAGTTTTCATTGCAACCATACATAGATATAGTTGAACGAGACAACGTTCCTCAGGGACCAAGGCGTAAAACATTCAAATATATCCTGCAGCCATTCAAAAGAAAGTGAAAAACTAATTAAAAAGAAGTGCATAGTACGTGAAAATTGGTCTCAGACTGAGCAACTTTGATGACACAAGGATTGGAAGTGTTGCGGATAGTGTGTGAAGGGCTGTCAGTGGTTACAGCGTGGCATCGATAGGGTTGAGAAGTGGCAGATGGAGTTCAACCCAGATAACTGTAAGGAGGTTCATCTTGGTAGATCAAATACGATTTCAGAAATTAGTATTAATGGTACGACTCCTGGCAGTGTGGAGGATCAGAGGAACTTGGGGTCCGAGTCCGCAGGACATTCAAGGCTGCTGCGCAGGTTGACTGTTTGTTTAAGAAGGCATACAGTGCTTTGGCCTTCATCAACCGTGGGATTGAGTTCAAGAGCCAAGAAGTCATGTTACAGCTGTATGGAACCCCGGCCAGACCCCACTTGAAGCACTGTGTTCAGTTCTGGTCACCTCACTACAGGACGGATGTGGAAGCTACAGAAAATTTGCAGAAAATAGGTTGAGTGAAGTTGGCCTTTTCTTCTTGAAGCGACAGAGGATGAGAGGTGACCTGATAGGTGACGAGAGGCATTGATCATCTCTATAGTCAGAGGCTTTTTTCCCGGGGCTGAAGTGGCTAACACGAGAGGGCGCATTTTTTAGGTGCTTGGAACTAGGTACAGAGGTGATGTCGGGGTAAGTTTTTTTATGCAGAGTGGTGAGTGCATGGAATGGGCTGCTGGTGACAATGGTGGAGACAGATACAATATATTCTTTTAAATGGCTCCTGAATAGGTACATTGAGCTTAGAAAAATAGGGGGCTATGGGTCACCCAGGGTAATTTCAAAGGTCAGTGCATGTTTGGTATGTATTCTATGTTTCTAATGTGCCAAGCAGCTGCGACAGCCGAGTGGACGTTTATGACAATGGCAGTGGGATAACTTTTGGAACACCATATAACCTTATACAATTACAGCACGGTAACAGGCCATCTCGGCCCTTCGAGTCAGTGCCGAACGCTTACTCTCACCTTGTCCCACCGACCTGCACATGACCCTCCATTCCTTTCCTGTCCATATAACTATCCATTTTTTTTAAATGACAATATCGAACCTGCTTCTACCACTTCTACTGGAAGCATATTCCTCACAGCTAACACTCTCTGAATAAAGAAGTTTCCCTTTGTGTTACCCCTAAACTTTTGCCTTTTAACTCTCAACTCCTGTCCTCCTGTTTGAATCTCCCCTACTGTCAATGGAGAATGCCTATCCACGTCAACTCTATCTATCTCCCTCATAATTTTAAATAGCTCTATCAAGTCCCCCCTCAACCTTGAACGCTCCAAAGAATAAATGCCGAACTTGTTCAACCTTTCTCTGTAACTTAGGTACAGAAACCCAGGTAACATTCGAGTAAATCTCCTCTGTAGTCTTTTTATTTTGTTGACATTTTTCTTATAATTCGGTGTCCAGAACTGTACACAATACTCCAAATTTGGCCTCACCTATGCCTTGCACAATTTTAACTTTACATCCAACGCCTATGCTCAATGCTCTGATTTATAAAGGCCAGCATACCAAAAGCTTTCTTCACCAGCCTATCCACATGAGATTCCACCTTCAGGGAACTATGCATCATCATTCCTAGATCACTCTGTTCTACTGCATTCCTCAATGCTCTACCATTCCTTAATGTCCTATTTTGATTAGTCCAACCAAAATGTAGCACCTCACACTTATCAGCATTAAACTCCATCTGCCATCTTTCAGCCCACTCTTCTAACTGGCCTAAATCTCTCTGGAAGCTTTGAAAACCTACTTCATTATCCACAACACCACCTATCTTAGTATCATCTGCAAAATTACTAATCCAATTTACCAACCCATCATCCAGATCATTAATGTATATGACAAACTACATTGGACCCAGTACAGATCCCTGAGGCACACCACTAGACAACGGCCTCCAACCTGACAAACAGTTATCCACAACTACTTCCTGGCATCTCCCATCCATCCTCTGTTGAATCCATTTTACTAGTTTGATGCTAATACCTAACGATTGAACCTTCCTAACTAACCATCCGTGAGGAACCTTGTCAAAGGCCTTACTGAAGTCTATATAGACAACATCCACTGCTTTACCCTCGTCAACCTTCCTAGTAACCTCTTCAAAAAATTCAATGAGTTGTCAAACATGACCTTCCATGCACAAATCCATGTTGACTGTTCCTAACCAGACCCTCTCTATCCAGATAATTATGTATACCATCTCTAGGAATACTTTCCATTAATTTGCCCACCACTGACTTCAAACTTACAGGCCGATAATTGCAAGGTTTACTCTTAGAACCCTTTTTAAACAAAATAACCAAATCAGCAATATGCCAATCCATTGGCACAACCCATGTTTCTAATGACTTTTGAAATATTTCTGTCACAGCCCCTGCTATTTCTACACTAACTTCCCTCAAGGTCCTAGGGAATATCCTGTCAGGACTTGGAGACTTATCCACTTTTATATTATTTAACAGCGCCAGTACTTCCTCTCCTTTAACCATCATAGTTTCCATAACTACCCTACTTGTTTCCCTTATCGTACACAATTCAATATCCATCTCCTTCGTGAATACTGAAGAAAAGATATCGTTCAAAATCTCTCCCATCTCCTTTGGCTCCACACATAGCTGTCCACTTTGATTCTCTAAGGGAACAATTTTATCCCTCACTATCCTTTTGCTATTAATATAACTGTAGAAACCCTTTGGATTTATTTTCATCTTACTTGCCAAAGCAACCTCATATCTTCTTTAAGTTTTTCTAATTTCTTTCTTAAGATTCATTTTATGTTCTTTATATTCCTCGATCACCTCGTTTACTCCATGCTGCCTATACTATTGTAGATCTCTCTCTTTTTCCGAGCCAAGTTTCCAATATCCCTTGCAAACTACGGCTCTTTCAAACTTTGAACTTGGCCTTTCAACCTAACAGGAACATAAAGATTCTGAACCCTCAAAATTTCACCTTTAAATGATCTCCATTTCTCTATTACATCGTTCCCATAAAACAATTTGTCCCAATCCACTCCTTCTAAATCCTTTCACATCTCCACAATGTTAGCCTTTTTCCAATCTAAAATCTCAACTAGTGAATATACTCCCCCAGACTGCAAACGATTTTCATATAACAAGCGATTTAATCATGGAATTATTTTCATGAACTTCCTTTGAACCCTGTCCAGCTTCAGTTTCAGCACGTCCTTTCTAAGACTGGATCCCTAACTTGCACACAGTACTCCAAGTAAGGCCTCACCAGTGTTTTATAAAGTCTCTACATTACGTCATTGCCTTTATATTCTAGTCCTCCTGAAATGAATGCCAACATTACATTTGCCTTTCTCAGTACAGACTGAAATTGTAAATTAGTACGTAGAGAATCCTGGACACTGTTTCCCAAATCCTTTTTTTTTTTGTATTTTCTCTGTATTTAGACAACAGATAATTATCTCATTACTTCTATCGAATTGCATGACTATAAACTTTCCGACACCATATTCCATCTACCACTCCTTTGTCTGTTCTCCTAATCTGTGTAAGTCATCGTGTAGCCTCTCCATTTTAGCAGAACTACATGCACCTCCATCTATTTCTGCATCCTCTGCACACATTGGGAAAATGCCATCAATTCTATCATTCAATCATTGACTTATAACAGAAACAGTATTGGTCCCAAAACAGTCATCCGTTTTCTGCTTCTCTCTTGTTTTGAACAGTGAAGTGGCCATTACTAGTTTCTAGTATTCTTTAAGCATTCCAGATTCTTGTCATTCTTGAAAGATCATTGTAAACTCCTCCATACTCTGTTCAGCCACATATCTCAGAACACTGGTGTGTACACCATCTGATCTGGGCCACCTGTCTAACTGCAGACTTCCAGGATTCCCAAGAACATTCTCTATAGTAATCGTAACTTCAGACACTTTATGACCCGGGCATCTGGAACTTTCACCATGATGCTTGTATTTTCCACAGAGAGAATTGATGAAAATATTTTTTTAATGGCATTCTTTTCTAGGGTAATAGAATATAAGAACAGGGATGTGTTGTTAAGGCTCTACAAGGCACTTGTGAGACCACACTTGGAGTATTGTGTGTAGTTTTGGTCTTCTTACTTTAGAAAGGATATACTGAGATTGGGGAGGGTTCAGAGAAGATTTATGAGAATAATTCCAGCAATGATACGGTTACCATATCAGGAACGTCTGGCAGCTCTTGGGCTGTATTCCCTGGAGTTCAGGAGAATAGCGGTTGGGGGGGGGGGGGGTGGGGAGAGGATTTCATAGAAATCATTCCGAATGTCAAAAGGCCTAAACAGATTAGGTATGGCAAAGTTATTTCCTATGGTAGGGCATTCTAGGACAAGAAGGCGCGACTTCAGGATTGAAGGACGTCCACTTATAACAGAGATGCGGAGTAATTACTTTAGTGAGAGGTTGATATATCTGTGGAATTTGTTGGCACGAGCCTCTGTGCGGGCCAAGTCACTAGGTGCATTTAGTTGCTTGATTTGACAGGGCATCAAAGGGAATGGGGAGAAAGCAGGGGAGTGGGGATGACTGGTAGAATTGGATCAGCCATGATTGAATGGCGAAGCAGAATCGATGGGCTGAATGACCAACTTCTGCTCCTGTATCTTATGGTCTTATGGTCTTGAAGTCTTAAGGTCATCTGCCATTTCACTGTCCCCAATTACATTCCTCTAACATCCTTTTCCAGTAGTCCGTTATCGACTCTCACCTCCATTTTACACCTTATGTATCTCTGGAAACTTTCGGTATCATCTTCAATATTACTGGTTAGCTTACACGCGTATTGCATCTAGGTCTTCCCCATGACATTTTACTTGCCTTAATTTGGCATTTAAAAAATTCCAATCCCCTAACTTCCCTCTATTTTTTCTTCTGTTATATGCCCTCTCCTTGGCTTTTATCTTGAGTTTGAGTTCCCTTGTAAGCCATGGTTATGTCATCTTGTCTGTAGAATACTTCTTCCACTTTGGAGTGTATATATCCTGTGGCTTCCGAATTACTACCAGATATTCCAGCAATTGCTGCTCTGCCATTATACCATCCAGTGTTCATATCCAATCCATTCTGGCCAACTCTTCTCCAATGCCTCTGTAATTTCCATTACTCCTTGGTAATTCTGATACAATTGATTTTAGATTCTGCTTCTCAAATTTCAGGGTGAATTCTATTATGTTATAATCACCTACCCTGAGGGTTCTTTTACTTAAGCTCTATTATCTATTCCAGTTCATTGCATAACGGAATAACTTTTCCCTTAGTGGGCTCTAAACACCACCTCGCCGTCATAATAAAAAAGGTGAAAAGCCGAGGAGGTAGATCTTTTCTGCCCACTTATCTTTACTCTCCACTGGTTCAAATTCACGCTAATCACAAGAAAGATGTTCATGTCGTTTGTTCAGGTGGATGTGCTTGGGCAGATTGCAAGCTCTCTTACACCTGTTACTTCTGTAGTCGTAAACAACCGAAACAAAATATACTGAAAAGATGAAATTTCTGACAATCGCCCAATAATTGTCTTTGCAGCAATGACCACTCGTCCCATTTTGAATCCCGCTGGCTCCAGCGATTCTAATATTTGATATTAAGTCATTTGTGATTGTTGGAGTTCGAATCTAGTTTGACAGATCTGATGTCGCTTTGCCACTATTTCCCAATTAGTGTGAAGTAAGAGTGGTAACACATTTGCTGAAATCCTTATTGTCCGATGATGTACTTGAACCAGGATGTTGAAAAATTCCGAGAATTTATATCCAACTGCATCTAATGGAGTTGTTGATATTACAGGATGTGGACATTGGGGTAACAGTCTACGTATTGATCTTACAAAATGACCTTGAAAGAGTGCAGTTAATGAATCTCTGAAGTATGTCCGTTGGACTTTGGGAAAGGACTACTAATCTCCTTGTGAAGAGTAATGATTAATTCACAAGATGTGCTGTAATCATATACTCTGATATGAAGAAAAAGTGTATCTTGCTATTTTACTGATGCTTTAATGCAATTTTGGGAGTTAATTCCGAAGTCCAGATACAGGAAGGTATTGATTAGAACAAAATCACCATTACATTCTTGAATATATTCTGAAGAACACCGAATTTATATTGCTTTTCACTTCAACATAATTTAATTTGTTTGCAACAGAGAGAGCTCTGTTTTCTTATAACCTGATGTTAGCTATTGTCCTGGTTTATTCTCACAGACTGGAGCTGCCCTCAACTGGTAGAATATGGAACAGCAGTGTGATTCACATATGTCGGTGTTCAAAGCAAGTTCAACACTTTCTATTTTCCGGAATTTCCATCATGACAGATCAAGAAATCAGTCCAGTGGGAGTTGCTACAAAGCTATGCTCTTATTTTTTCCTGTACTTTCAGCTCCCAGTGGACCATAGGCCTATGATGGACTGAGAAGTGGCAAATGGAGTTCAACCCAGATAAGTGTGAGGTGGTTCATTTTGGTAGGTATGAAGACAGAAGGTGATCAGAGGGATCTTGGGATCTGAATCTATAGGACACTCAATGCTGCTGTGCGGGTTGACACTGTGGTTAAGAAAGCACGCGGTTCCTTAGCCTTCATCAAACGTCGGATTGGGTTTAGGAGCCGAGAGGTAATGTTGCAGCTACATAGGATCCTGGTCAGACCCCACTTGGGGTACTGTGCTCCGTTCTGGTCACATCACTATAGGATGGACATGGAGACCAAAGAAAAGGTGCAGAGGAGATTTACAAGGATGTTGCCTGGATTGGGGAGCATGCCTTATGAGAAACAGGTTGAGTGAATTCGGCCATTTTTCCTTGGAGCGATGGAGGGCTGAAATGGCTCACACGAGAGGGCACGTTGCTTGTAAGTAGGTACAGAGGAAATATCAGAATTATTTTTTTTTAAGCAGTGGGTGGTGAGTGCATGGAATGGGCTGCCGGTGACGGTTGTGGAAGCGAATACAATAGGGTCTTTTAAGAGACGTCCGGACAGGTATATGAAGCTCAGCAAAACAGAGGGCTATTTGAACCCTAGATAATTTTTCAAATAAGGACATGCTCGACACAGCTTTGTGGGCCAAAAGGCCTGTATTGTGCTGTAGGCTTTCGTTGTTTCTATGTATTCACTAGAATTAAGAAGAATATGGGATTTCTCATCGAAACGTACCAAATGTTGAAAGGACGAGATTACGTGGACGTGTAGAGTATGTTCCAATGGTGGGTTTCCTGTGAGGAGCAACCTTTTAGATCAGGTGTAAGGGAGAATCCTTTTTTAGCCAGAGAGATGTGAATCTGCTGTGG
Organism: Hypanus sabinus; assembly: GCF_030144855.1. Taxonomy (NCBI): domain Eukaryota; kingdom Metazoa; phylum Chordata; class Chondrichthyes; order Myliobatiformes; family Dasyatidae; genus Hypanus; species Hypanus sabinus. The sequence goes on from NC_082706.1 coordinate 29,267,588, forward strand.
TTCTGTGTGCTGTGGACTGTGAAGGAGGCCAGGTCCGTGGCTATATTTAAAGTAGAAGTTGAAAGTTTCCCGATCGGTCAGGACATCAAAGGATATGGCGAGTAGTGGAATCAGGAATCAGCTATGATTGAATGTTGAAGTAGACTCGATGGTATGAATACCCTAAATCTGCTCCTATGCCTTATGTCATATGTTTCGATACAACTTGGCACTGAGTATCTCTGTTCGAATTTCAGGTTGCAGCTGAATAAAACATTAAACTGACCAAATCTGGGAAATGTCCGCTTTGACAAGGTGCTACACATGACGCTTTTTAACAAGGTATGAGCCCATGGTATTGCAGGAGCGATTCTAATATGGAGAACGCAGTGCCTGAGTGGCAGGGAGCAGAGAGGTGATGAAGGGATCTCTTTCTGACTGGCGGCAGGTTACTTTCTGTATTCCACAGAGGTCTGTATTAAACCTATCCTTTTTGCCTTGTATGTCAACGATTTGGATTATGGATTTGGTGGCTTATTTGGAACGGTTGCAGACGATATGAAGATAATTGGTATGGCAGGCAGTTTTGAAGTAGAGAGCCTACAGAATGACACACAGATTAGGAGACTCTGTAACGATGAGGCAGATAGAATACTGTGTCGTTAAATGCGGGGTCATGCACTTTTGTGGAAGAAATAAAAGCCGAGACTATTTTCTAAATGGTAAGAAAATTCAGACATTTAAGAGGCATGGGACGATGAGGGACCTCGTTGCAGGGTTCTGTGAAGGTTAATTTGCTGACTGAAACTGTGATCAGAAGGCAAATGCGATGTTCACATTCATTTAAGAGGATTAGATTATAAAAGCAAGGATGTAATGTTAAGACTTTATAAAACACTGGTGAGGGCTCGCTATTGGTACTGTGAGCAATTTTGGGCCTCCTATCCTAGAAAGGATGTGTTGAAACTGGAGAGGCTTCAAAGGAGTTTCAGAGAAGTGTTTCCAGAATTCAGAAATGAGCGATGACCTAGTTGAAACTTATCGTAGGATGAAAGGACTTGGGAGAGTGAATGCAGAGAGGTTGCTTCCTGTGGTGCGAGAGTCTGCTGATGCCAAGTCTTTAAGGCGGATTTTGATGGATTCCTGATTGGTCAGGGCATGATTTAGCGAGAAGGCAAGAGACTGGGCTGAGAGAAAGATTGGATCAGCCACAATGAAATAGTGTAGAATACTCGTTGGACCAGATATCAGAGTTCTTCTCCTTTATCTTATGGATGATTGGCCTAATTCTGCTCCTATTCCTTATTGTCATATGGTGTTATGGGGTCTGATAAATGCAACAATGCATCTAAACTTATCGGCATTGTTTTGTTTTTCTCAACCAAACGATAAGGCGTGCTTCCTGAGGGAGATACAGTGGCTAATGTGAACAAGAGCAGGGGACCTGCAGTGGCAAAGGTATTTGGGTAATTGGAGAAGGTTCAGTTGAAAAAAAAAAGAAGGACATCTGTGCAATAACGGGCCTGGTGTATCTGTGTGGCAAGAACTGGCTGGAACAGGAGAAAATCTTCCTATAGACCTATTTCATTGTTAAATGTTGACTTTAAAATCTTACAAGAAGATCAAATCGGTTTTGGAAAAGGCCGAAGATCATCTACCAATATCAGGAGATTACTTAATGTGATTCAGGCATGTCAGCCACAAGCAGTAGACAACTTGGAGGTTTCCTTAGATCCAGAAAAGGCCTTTGATTGTTTCGAATGGCCGTACCTTGTTTTCACTTCACAACGATTTGGATTGGACATTAGTTTTATTAAGTGGATGAAGGCTCTTTATAATGAACCTTTGGCTGCAATTCTCACTAATAGTATTATGTCAAATAATTTTAGTATTCTGAGGGGCAGCCAGCAGGGCAGCCCTTTATCACTCCTATTTTTCACACTAGTGATCCAGCCATTGGCTGAGGCTATTCGGCGAGACCCCAAAATATCTGCTCCAGACATAGAAGTAAAGTCACATAAAATTACATTGTATGCGGATGATGATCTCATTTTCTTATCAAACCTTGCAATATCAGTGCACCACCTTATACAATGCACTAATTCATTTAGCACCTGTTCAGGTTATAAAATCAACTTTACCTAATCAGAGGCTATGCCTCTGGGGAATCTGCAGCAGATACCTGACACTCAGGGTGTTTTCCTGTTTAAATGGTCACAAACAGGTTTTGGGTACTTAGGCATATTTATCATACCAACATTTGATCAAGTGTTCAAAGCTAACTTTACACAGTTATTTGACAAAATCAAACAGGATCTTGAGCGATAGAGCACTCTTCCCATTTCTTGACTTGGGCGAATATCCATGCTCAAAATGAACATTCTTACTCATCTGCTCTACCCAGTATGAATGATTCCAGTTATTTTTCCTCAACGCATACTTAAAAAAAATAAATGGCTGGTTTGTTTCTTTCATCTGGAACAAAAAAGACCCTGTAATAAAATGTCTAATTTACCGCTTTCCAGTAGTTGGGGGGTGGGGGGGGGGGGTGGTGTCTGTATTTCCAGGCATCAATAAATATCTGCTAAGTTCCTTTTTTATCTTATGTGGTTGACTGTGTTTGCAGGGATCCCTCCTCAATTTGGGTAGACTTTGAAGCCTCACAAGCAAAATGCCCTCTTATTAATTTGCTTTTCTCAATAAGATGAAACTATGTAAGGAATATTATCACAACCCAATAACAATTAACACACAGGGCTTGGAGGGCAATGTGACAAATTGAGGGCATTGCAATGATATTTTCTCCTTTCACTCCAATATCCGGCTTTTCAGCCTGGCAAAATAGATTGTGGATTTAAATTTGAGATGTCTAAGGGTATTTTCTATCTAGGAGATTTGTTTGATGAAGGAACGATTATGTCTTTTAGTCAAATACCCATCAAGGATCTTTTTTCATTTCTTTCAGATGAGAGATATCTGAAGATAAGAGATTATGTACAGAAAAGAAAACATCATTGATAACTGATTTCTATAGATCTGACATAGTACAGAGGATGTTTTGCTCTAAAGGTGAAGTCTCCCTCGGTACATTTTACAGCATCCTGAGGGAATATTCTTGTGAAGAGTCTGAGCAGCTAGGGAGTGTCTGGAAGGAAGAGCTGGGAGTAGCAATTATAGCTGAAACATGGGAAGACATTTGCGATAATGCAAACAAAATTTCAGTTTGTAGCAGAACTAAAGCATTGCAACTCAAAATTCCGCACAGAGCCCATCTGACTCCAGATCGTCTCTCGATATTTAAGATTGGGGTGTCTCCATTGTGTTCCAAATGTAAAGTAAATATTGGAACTTTCACCCACTATTTTTGGACGTTCTAAGCATCAGGCGTGCTGGAGTGATATTTTGAGTGAATTGGAAAAGATTCTGAAGATGGAGCTTGATGGTGTTTTATTGCTTAGGCCTACCCAGCAGTCGAAGTATTAATGCACATCCCAAAAAAACTTTTTAGCATCCTGACTTTTTGTGCCAGGAAGAACTTGGATATCCGATAAGGCCCCTGGACTTTTTGGTTGGCTGAAATTAATCATGGAATACATTCCTTTGGATTTTTTGATGTGTATGTTACTCTCAAGAACAAATAGTTTTCATAAAACTTGGCAAGACTTTCTACAATATGTTGATGTAAACATGTCTGCTATATTAATAAGGGTTTTTTATAGGATGTGGCGATGATGTCTAAATTTTGATGGAATTGTTCGGACAGCTAATATCTGTGAGGGGTGAAATGTAAATTTAAATGTTTCTGGTAATTGAAAATTCTGTTGTGCTGAGCAAATGAAAATTTAAAAAAAGCACAGAAAATGAAGTGGGATGAAAGTACCTGTAATTGTAGAAGCATTTTCTTCCTACCCTCAGCTTGAATTCTACCCTGGGCTATATGAGGTCTGCTCCTCTGGTACGTGCTTGGAATAGACTTTCAATTCATATATTATTCTGAATAATAGGAGATGTAAAATGACTTGGCACTGGGACCTCCAATTTGTACAGAGGGCAGTCCACTGAGGAATTCCTGCCATGAGATATTGACTATAGCATAACTATGAACAAAGAGCTTCACCTATTCTTCAGAAGATACATGCCTTGAGAAGAGAGACATCATGATAATGATAATAACAACAGGAGAAGAAATGCATATATCCAAAGTTAAAATGGATATATTGAAATAGGTTACAAAATACCGACAACTGGAAGAGCACTGGATGTGATAATGTTCATAATTATTGGTATAATAAATTTACTTGCCATCAGCCATACATATGAATGCATATCAAAAATTTTCTGGAAAAAATCTGAACAAAATGGTTCTGTCCAACTTTAAACCTGTTCACTAATTTAATGAATCCGATAAATCAAGTATGAAATGAAACACAAAGAAATGAGACACATCTTAACATTCCCGCGATACCTGGATTATTTAGAATTATATGCTCCTTCATTAGTTAAGCTAAAACAATTAATGTAAATAGTAAATTATTTTCGGAAGATTTATTGGACCATTGACCAGCGGCCAGTCCGGTGTTTAGAGAGAAGGGGAATTCAATGAGGTTCACTGACAGAGGATAAAATGCAGGTGCGGCTCATAGCCGCGTAATAGAACTTTGAACAGCGGCCAACCGGCGTTTACGATTGATTTGTAAGAGCACATTGAAAGAAGATAAGGGCATCTGTAGTGGCCATCATTCAAATTGGCATAGCCGGAGTGGTAATTTTAGCAGGCCAGGCAACATTTATGTAAAAGAGTACAGGCGATGTTTGGGGCTGAATTCCTTCGGCAGTACAGGAGAAAAACAACAGAGGAGCAGATATAAATGGTGTGTGTGGGGGGCGGGGGCAGGGGGAGATAAAAACACAAGGTAATAGTGAAACATGAATGAAGAGGGATGAAATAAAGAACTAGGCAGTTGGCAGAAAACATCGACAGAAGGCCATAGGAAAAGGAAAAGGGCAGGTGGAGCACTGGAGGCAGGCCATAGGTGGGCAAGGAGATAAGGTAAGAGTGGGAAAGAGGGATCGAAAACGTGAAGCAGAGGGTAGTAGGGGGCACTACCGGAAGTTGTAGAACCCGATGTTCAGGTCATCTGATTGCTGGCCAACCAGACGGAATATAAGGTGTTGTTCCTCCAGCCTGCATGTGACCTCATCATGTCGGTTGAGACACTCCCCTTTTATGTTACACCTATCACCTTCTGTTTCTCTCTCCCTTCCCGCTGCATTTTAAATCTGCTCATCAGCTTGTTTTTTCTCCCCCCCCCAAGTCCTGCCGAAGTGCCTCAGCCAGAGAAGTCGAATGGATGCAGCCTGGCCTGCTGACTTCCTCCAGCTTTTTGAGTGCACAGCTTCGATTTCCAGCATCTGCATCTGCATGTTTTCTCTTGTTTAATTCAAAGGTTCAGCTCTTGGAGGCTTCAGCAAAGAGAGGCTTCCCTCAGAGAAGGCAGAGGAAAGAGCATCTCAGGTTGTTCCCTTCTCTTCTTTATATCTGCTCAGCTAGGACATTAGGAGTGACAGGTAACGTTGTTAAATGACTCCCCTTGAGGGATGTGGGAAGGCAGGGAGACCTCCATTGTCTCTAACCACTACAGCAGCTGGAAGTCCGTCCAGCTGCACCTTCTAACAGACAGCGTTAAGGAGTTGGATCTCGAACCGCATGACACTCCGAATCATTCGAGAGGTTGGAGGTGTGAAAGATACAGCATATAGAGAGTTTGTTGCTCCCAAGGTGCAGACAAAGGAATCTGAGTGACAGTCTGAAAGGAGAAAGTGATTAGGGAACTATCTCCCTCAAAAATATATGGCAACCCTATGGCCACCCCTCTCCAATCCCTCCCAACAACAGAGATAGCACTTAGATAATGCCGGATATTGGGGTATGGTGATGAACGAACAAACGAAAGCCACACTGATCGGCTCCCTGGCAGAGAGTCTGACTTGTGACTCAGAAGCAACGTGGGGAGAAGAGGCATACTATGGTGAGAGGGAATTCATTAGTTATGGGAATGGACGTGAAGTTCTGAGAAAGAGATACCCGAATGGCGTGTTAATTCTCGGTTGCCAGGTTCCCAGAAAACACGGATCAAATCCTTAGAATTCTTAACAGGTAGGATGGAAAGGCAGACATTGTGGACAACTTAGGTACTAATAATGAAAATCATTCATGGGCGAGGTTCAGCGTGGGGAAATCAGAGAGTTACTTGCAAGTTAAACCCAGGGTTGTGATCTCCGAGTTGCTACCCATACCACCTGCTAGTGAGGCCGGAACTAGAACAGCTATACAGTTTAAAACCTGGCTAAGGAGCTAGTGTAGAAGGTAGGGCATAAGGGTTTTGGATCACTGGGCTCTCTTCCAGGGATTGCGTGGCCTGTACAGAAGCGATTGTTTGCACCTGAGCTGGTTGTGAGCTAATATCACAGTAGGAAGATTTACTAATGCTGCACAATGGTGTTTAAACTAGAATTGCAGTAGGATGGGATCCCGAGTGCCAGTAGAGTTAGTGGAGAGTTTGTAGAAGCAGATGTTGGTAGGACCTTAAAGAACATTAGGAATGAAAATGTTGAGCATTGTGTGACATTTGTCCTGAGCTGGCAATATATTAAAATGTAATAAGTATGGAAGGAAATGCAGATGATATTTCTGAAGATGAGGTAGCTGGTTTACAAAAAGAGGCAATGTGTATAGAGGATAAACTATTGATTGGGCACAAATGCAGTCAGCAGGATGAGTTACAATGTAAAAGGCAGACAAAATCGAAAAGCGCGAATAAAGGACTGAAGATGTTGGATTTGAATAGGAGCAGGATATGGAATGAGGTAGATTAACTTGCAGCACAGTTGTAGAAAGGCAAGAATGATATCGTACATGTCACTGAATCAGAGCTGAAAGATTATTGCTGGAACGTTAACGTTCAAGGATAAACTTTGTATCAAAATTATGTTGGTAGGCACAGGGGGCGGCTTTGCCGGTTGGTAAAACATGAAATCAAATTTTTAGAAAGAAGTAACCCAGCATCGGAAGGTGTTTAATCATTGTGGATTGAGCGAAAGAACTGCAAGGATAAAAATACCCTGATCGGAGTTGTATATAGATGCTCCAAGCAGTAGTAAAGATGTGCCCGACACGTTACAAAGAGAAATAGTAAATGAATGCTAAAAGGGCAATGTTGCAACAGTCATGGGTAACGTCAATAGATAGAGCCATAAGTAATGGTAGGATGGAGGATTGGAAAGATTTTCAAATCAACTGAAGGCAAGTAAACATCCATTAAGAAGGTAAAGATGACATGCGAATGTATGGTAGTCAATAATATCAAGCAGGAGACCAAGAGTTTCTTCATATACATAAAGTGTAAAAGGGAGACAATAAAAAAGTGGACTAACTGAATAAGTAGTTTGCATCAGTCTTCACTGTAGAAGAGAGCAACAGTATGATTGAAGTGCATGACGTAAGGGACAGGAAATGTATGAAGGTATCATAACTTGCGAAAAAGTTTCTTGGAAAACCGAAAAAGGTCTGAAGGCAGATGAGGCACCTGGACCAGATGTTGTGCACCCCAGAGTTCTGAAAGAGGTTGCGGAAGGGATTGAGAAGGCATTAGTAATGATCTTACATGATTCACTAGAGTTTGGAATTGTTCTGGAAGACAGGGAAATTGCAAATGTCATTCCAGTCTTCTAAAAGGGAGAGAGACGGAAGAAGGGAAAAGTTAGGCTAGTTTTTCTGACTTCAATAGATGGGAAGATGTTGGAATTGATAATTGAGGATGAGTACTCAGAGTACCTGGTGGTACATAATAAAATAGGACCCAATCAGCATGGTTTTCTAAAGGGGAAATCTTGCCTGAAGAATCTTTTGGAATGCTTTGAAGAAGTAACAAGCAGGCCAGACAAAAGATAATCCCTTGATGTTGTCTACTTGCATTTTCAGAAGATCTTTGAAATGGTGCCTCACATGAAGCTACTTAACAAGCTTCGAGCCTATAGTATTATCAGAAATATTCAAGCATGAATAAAGTAGTGCTGATTGGCAAGGGAAAAAAGAGTTGGAATGAAGCGAGCCTTTATTTGACTGTATAGAAAATACAAACAAAATACATCTGACGTGCGAAGGGACCTGGGAGTCTTGGTACAGGATTCTCTAAAGATTAATCTGCAGGTTGAGTCTATGGTGAGGGAGGCGAATGCAATGATAACATTCATTTCATCTCTCCTAAAATATAAAAAAACAAAGATCTAATATGGTTATTGATAAATATTCTGAGCCTCACTTGCAGTAATGTGAGAAGTTTTGGGCCCCTTATCTTAGAAAGGATGTGTGGAATCTAGAGAGGTCCGTGAAAGGAGGTTCATGAAAATTACTCCAGGATTGTGAATCTGATAATTATGGGCCTATATTGAATAAATCTAAGGATGCACTCATTCAAAACAATGGAATGGTTAAAGGCCTTGATGGAGTGGTTGTGGAGTGTATGTTTCCTACGGTGGGAGAGTCTCAGTCCACAGGATACAGCCGCAGAATAAAAAGCCATCCTTTTAGAAGCGAGATGAAAATTAATTTCTTTAACCAGAGAGTGGTGAATCTGTGGAATTATTTGTCAGAGTTGTCTGTGGAGTCCAGGTCTTTATGCATATTTAAAGCAGAGTTGATGAACCTTCGATTTGTCAGGGTTTGAAAGGATACAGGGAGAAAACAGGACATTAGGTCTGAGAGGAAGCTTGGATCAGTTACCCAAAAGACAAAGCAGACTTCACCGTTTGGAGCAAGAAGACTGCGGGAGAACGGCTGTTTTTTCAGAGCGAAGCAAGTTTTTACTACTTGGGTTCAAGAGTGGCGAGACTGCACAGGCGCGTGATGTCAGCCAGTAGAGCGCGGAAGGTTGGAAAAGAAGACTGCCGTATCTAGCAGGCAGCGTCGGAGCGGGCAGCAGCATGATAGGGCTTTGGATCAACGAGATTTGGCGGTAACGGGTCGAGGCGAGGTAGGATGTATGTGTGTGAGAACAGTGTTTTGTGCTGGGTGCAATATGTAGGGGGTCCTGGAGTCTCCCAGCCTCCCGGACGGCCATATCTGCACTAGGTGTGTCGAGCTGCAGCTCCTGAGGAACTGAGTTAGGGAACTGGAGATGTAGCTTGATGACATCCGCCTAGTCAGGGAGAGCGAGGAGTTGATAGAGAGTTGTTATAGGCAGGTGGTCACACCAGCGTCACGGGAGACAGACAAATGGGTCACAGTCCGGAGCCGAAAGGGGAAGAATCAGGTACTAGAGAGTACCCCTGTGGTTGCACCGCTTGATAATAAGTATTCCTGTTTGAGTACCGTTGGGGAGGGGAAGCCTAACTGCTGGAAGCGGCAGTGATCTGGCCCTGAAGCTCGGAAGGTTAGGGAAGGAAAGAGGAAGGCAGTAGTGATAGGGGACTGTATAGTTCGGGGGTCAGGCAGGTGATTCTGTGGACGCAGGAAAGAAACTCGGATAATAGTTTGTGTACCATGTGCCAGGGTCCGGGATGTTTCAGATTGCGTCCAAGATTTCCTGCAGTGGGAGGGAGAACAGCCAGAGGTCATGATACATATTGGTACCAACGATGTAGGTAGAAAAAGAAAAAAGGTCCTGAAAAAAAAGACTGCAGGCAGATAGGAAGGAAGTTGAGAAGCAGGACCGCAAAGGTAGTAATCTGGGATTACTGCCTATGCCACGCGACAGTGAGAATAGGAATAGCATGAGGTGGAGGATAAATGCGTGGCTGAGGGATTGGAACGAGGGAGGGATTCAGATTTCTGGATCATGGGGACCTCTTTTGGGGCAGGTGTGACCTGTACGAAAAGGATGGGTTGCAGTTGAATCCCATGGGGACCAATATCCTGGCGGCGAGGTTTGCTACGGCTACAGGGGAAGATTAAACGAGAATTGCTGGGGGGGTGGGTGAGGGGAGATGGGAATAGAACTGAAGAGGCTGTGGAAGAGGAGGTTAGCTCACAAATAGAGAAAGCTTGTAGACAGTGCGAGAGGGAGGATAGGCAGCTGATAGAGAAGCGACGCACTCAGGCTGAAGGCTTAAGATGTGTCAATCTTAACGCAAGGAGTGTTGTGAACAAAGCGGACGAGCTTAGAGCGTGGAGAAGTACTTGCAGTTATGATATGGTGGCCATTACAGAGAGTTGGACGGCTCAAGGACAGGAATGGTTACATCAACTGCCGGTTTTAGATGTTTCAGAAAGGACAGGGAGGGAGGCAAAAGAGGTGGTAAGATGGCACTGTTGATCAGAAATGGTATCACGGCTGCAGAAAAGTTGGACGCCATGGAGGGATTCTCTCCGGACTCTCTGTGGGTGGAGGTTAGGAACAGGAAGGGTTCAATAATTTTACTGGGTGTTTCTTATAGGCCACCCAAAAGTAACAGGAATATTGAGGACCAGATAGGGAAATAGATCCTGGAAAAGTGTAATTGTCATGATGGGAGATTGTAATTTCCCAAATATCGATTGGCATCTCCATAGAGCAAGGGGGTTAGATGGGGTGGAGTTTGTTAGGTGTGTTCAGGATAGTTTCTTGACACAATATTTAGATAAGCATACAAGAGGAGAGACAGTACTTGATTTGGTATTGAGAAATGAACCTGGACAGGTGTCAGATCTCTCAGTGGGAGAGCATTTTGGAAAAAGTGATCATAATTCTAACTGCTTTACAATTGCATTGGACAGAGATAGGAACAGACAAATTAGAAAAGCGTTCAGCTGGAATAAGGGGAATTATGAGACTATCAGGCAGGAAATTGGTGGCTTAAATTGGAAACAGATGTTCTCAGGGAAATGTACAGAAGAAATGTGGCAAACATTCAGGGGATATTTGTGTAGAGTTCTATATAGGTACAGGACAGGGAAAGGAACAGGGAAGTTCCCTGTTCCTAATGGGACAGGGAAGTTATAGTAGGGTACAGGAACCGTGGTGTACAAAGCTGTATTAAATCTAGTCAAGAAGAAACGAAAAGCTTACAAAAGGTTTAGAGAGCTAGGTAATGTTAGAGATCTAGTATATTATAAGTCTACTGATAATACTCAGCAGTCTGGATGTAGGGTGTGAGTTGAATGAAGAGTTCCAAAGGTAATGATGCAGTTGTCATGTTGCAAAGGTAATGGTATAGTTGTCATGGGAGATTTCAACATGAGGGTAGACTGGGAGAATCAGAATGGTACTGGACCCCAAGAAAGGGAGTTTGTGGAGTGCCTCCGAGATGGATTCTTAGAACAACTTGTACTGGAGCCTACCAGGGAGAAGGCAATTCTAGATTTAGTGTTAAGCAATGAACCGGATTTGATCAGGGACCTCGAGGTAAAGGAACCATTAAGAGGTAGTGACCATAATATATGTTTTAACCTATAATTTGAGAAGGAGAAAGGAAAACCGGATGCGTCAGTATTACAGTTGAACAAAGGGAAATATGGAGCTATGAAGAAGGAGCTGGCCAAAGTTCAATGGAACAATACCCCAGCAGGGAAGACAGTGGAACAACAATGGCAGGTATTTCTGGGAATAATGCAGAAGGTGCAGGATCAGTTCATTGCAAAGAGGAAGAAAGATCCTAAGGGGATTAAGGGGCGGCCGTGGCTGACGAGGGAAGTAAAGGAGAGTATAAAAATAAAAGAGAAGAAGTATAACATAGCAAAGATTAGCGGGAAGCCGGAGGACTGGGCAGCTTTTAAAGAGCAGCAGAAGATAACAAAAAAGGCAATACGCAGAGAAAAAAATGAGGTACTAAGGTAAACTAGCCAAGGATATAAAGGAGGATAGTAAAAACCTCTTTAGGTATGTGAAAAGAAAAAAAAAAGTGAAGACCAAATTTGGGCCATTGAAGTCATAAACGGGTGAATTTAATATGCGGCACAATGAAATGGCAGATGAGTTGAACAGGTACTTTGGATCTGTCTTCACTAGAGAAGACACAAACAATCTCCCAGATGTAATAGTGCCCCAGGAACTAGGGTAATGGATGAACTGAATGGAATTTATATCAGGCAAGTAATGGTGTTGGATAGACTGTTGGGTCTGAAGGCTGGTGAGTCCCCAGGACCTGAGCATCTGCAACGCAGGGTACTTAAGGAGGTGGATCTAGAAATAGTGGACACATTGGTAATCACTTTCCAATGTTCTATAGAGTCAGGAACAGTTCCTGCTGATTGGAGGGTGACTAATGTCCCACTTTTCAAGAAAGGAGAGAGAGAAAAAACGGAATTATAGACCAGCCAGCCTGACGTCAGTGGTGAAAGATGCTGGAGTCAATTATAAAAGAGCAAATTACGACACATTTGGATAGCAGTAGAAGGAACAGTCAGCATGGATTTATGAAGGGAAAATCATGTCCGACTAATCTTCCGGAGTTTTCTGAGGATGTAACTATGAAAATGGACAAGGGAGAGCCAGTGGATGTCGTGTACCTGGACTTCCAGAAAGCTTTTGATAAAGTCCCACATAGGAGATTAGTGGGCAAAATTAGGGCACATGGTATTGGGGCCCGAGTACTAACATGGATTGAAAGTTGGCTGGCTAACAGGAAACAAAGAGTAGCGATTAACGGGTCCCTTTCGGAACGGCAGACTGTGACCAGTGGGGTACCGCAGCTGTTTACAATATACATTAATGATTTAGATGAAGGGATTAAAAGTAACATTAGCAAATTCGCCAATGACACATAGCTGGGTGGCAGTGTAAAATGTCAGGAGTATGTTAAGAGAATGCAGGGTGACCTAGACAGGTTGGGTGAGTGGGCAAATGTATGGCAGATGCACTCTAATGTGGATTAATGTGAGGTTATCCACTTTGGTGGCAAGAACAGGAAGGCAGATTGCTATCTAAATGGAGTCAAGTTAGGAAAACGAGAAGTACAACGAGATTTAGTTATTCTTGAACATCAGTCAATGAAAGCAAGCATGCAGGTACAGCAGGCAGTGAAGAAAGCTAATGGCATGCTGGCCTTTATAACAAGAGGAATTGAGTATAGGAGTAAAGAGGTCCTTCACCAGCTGTACAGGGCCCTGGTGAGACCCAACCTGGAGTATTGTGTGCAGTTTTGGTCTCCAAATTTGAGGAAGGACATTCTTGCTATTGAGGGAGTGCATTATAGATTAATAAGGTTAATTCCTGGAATGGCGGGACTGTCATATGTTGAAAGATTGGGGCGACTGGAATTTAGAAGGATGAGAGGGGATCTGATTGAAACATATAAGATTATTAAGGGATTGGACAAGCTGGAGGCAGGAAACATGTTCCCGCTGACGGGTGAGTCCAGAACTAGAGGCCACAGTTTAAGAATAAGGCCACTTAGAACAGAGATACGGAAAATCTTTTTTTCACCTGGAGAGTGGTGGATATGTGGAATGCTCTGCCCCAGAAGGCAGTGGAGGCCAAGTATCTGGATGCTTTCAAGAGAGAGTTAGATAGAGCTCTTATAGATAGTGGGGAGAGGGCAGGAACGGGGTACTGATTGTGTATGATCAGCCATGATCACAGTGAATGGCGGTGCTGGCTAGAAGGGCCGAATGGCCTACTCCTGCACATACTGGCTATTGTATATTGTTTATTTGGAAAGAGCTTAAGAAGGAAATGAGTAAAACCAGAAGGGGCCATGGGAAGGCCTTTGCGGGCAGATTTAATTAAAACCCCAAAGCATTCTTCAAGTACGTGAAGACCAAGCAGATAAGACGGGAAACAATAGGACCTATCAAGTGTGACAGTGGGAAAGTGTGTATGGTACTGGAAGAAATAGCACAGGTTCTTAATGAATACTTTACCTCAGTATTCACTATGGAAAAGGAGATCAGTGATTGTAGTGATAGAACATAGAACATAGAATAGTACAGCACATTACAGGCCCTTCGGCCCATAATGTTGCGCCGACCCTGAAACCCTGCCTCCCATGTAACCCCCCACCTTAATTTCCTCCTTATACTTGCCTAGTAGTCTCTTAAATTTCACTTCTGTATCTGCCTCCACCACTGACTCAGGCAGTACCTTTCACGCACCAACCACTCTCTGAGTAAAAAACTTCCTCTCATATCCCCCTTGAACTTCCCTCCCCTTAACTTAAAGCTATGTCCTCTTGTACTGAGCAGTGTTGACCTGGGGAAGAGGCGCTGGCTGTCCGCACTGTCTATTCCTCTTAATATCTTGTACACCTCTATCATGTCTCTTCTCATCCTCCTCTGCAAAGAGTAAAGCCAATTTACGCTTAATCTCTGATCATAATCCATACTCTCTAAACCAGGCAGGATCCTGGTAAATCTCCTCTGTACCCTTTCCAATTCTTCCACATCCTTCCTATAGTAAGGTGACCAGACCTGGACACAGTACTCCAAGTGTGGCCTATCTCAGCCTCATCATTACATCGCATCTCTTAAACTCTATCCCTCGACTTATGAAAGCCAACACCCATAAGCTTTCTTAACTACCCTATCTACCCGTGAGGCAACTTTCAGGGATCTGTGGACATGTACCCCCAGATCTCTCTGCTCCGCCACTCTACCAAGTATCCTGCCATTTACTTTGAACTCTGCCTTGGATTTTGTCCTTCCGAAGTGTACCACCTCACACTTCTCCGGGTTAAACTCCATCTACCGCTTCTCAGCCCACTTCTGCTTCCTCTCTGCAATCTTCGACAATGCTCTATACGAGCTACAACACTACCAACCTTTGTGTCATTTACAAACTTGCCAACTCACCCTTCTACCCCCACATCCAGGACGTTAATAAAAATCACAAAAAGTAGAGGTCCCAGAACAGATCCTTGTGGACACCACTAGTCACAACCCTCCAATCTGAATGTATTCCCTCCACCACGACCCTCTGCCTTCTGCAGGCAAGCCAATTCTGAATCCATCGGGCCATACCTCCCTGGATCCCATGCCTTCTGACTTTCTGAATAAGCCTACCATGTGGAACCTTGTCAAAAGCCTTACGATGATCCATGTAGATCACATTCACGGCGCTACCCTCATCTATATGCCTGGTCACCTCCTCAAAAAACTCTATCAGGCTTGTTAGGCACGATCTGCACTTCACAAAGCCATGCTGACTGGCCCTGATCAGACCATGATTCTCTAAATGCCCATAGATCCTATTTCTAAGAATACTTTCCAACAGCTTTCCCACCACAGACGTCAGGCTCACTGGTTTGTAATTATCTGGACTATCCCTACTACCATTTTTGAACAAGGGGACAATCCACCGGTACCATCCCATGGACAATGAGGACATAAAGATACTAACCAGAGGTTCAATAATCTCTTCCCTTGCCTCATGGAGCAGCCTGGGGAATATTCCGTCAGGTCCAGGGGACCTATCTGTCCTAATGTATTTTAACAACTCCAACAACTCCTCTCCCCAAATATCAACGCGCTCCAGAACATCATCCTCACTCATATTGTCCTCACCACCATCAAGTTCCCTCTCACCGGTGAATACCGAGGAGAAGTATTCATTGAGGACCTCGCTCACTTCCACAGCCTCCAGGCACATCTTCGCACTTTTATCTCTAATTATGTTTTTCACATAATTGAAGAATGCCTTGGGGTTTTCCTTTACCCTACTCGCCAAGGCCTTCTCATGCCCCCTTCTTGCTCTTCTCAGCCCCTTCTTAACCTCCTTTCTTGCTACCCTATATTCCTCAATAGACCCATCTGATCCTTGCTTCCTAAACCTCATGTATGAAGCCTTCTTCCACCTGACTAGATTTTACACTTCAGTGTGTCACCCATGATTCCTTCACCCTACCATTCTTTATCTTCCTCACCGGGACAAATTTACCCCTAACTTCCTGCAATAGATCCTTAAACATCGAACGCATGTCCACAGTACATTTTCCTGAAAAAACATAATCTCAGTTCACATTCCCGTGATGACTTTCAGCAGACTGAAAAGGTTGATATTAAGATAGAGGATGTGCTGGAGCTTTTCGAAAGGATCAAGTTGAATAAGTTGCTGGGACAGGACAAAATGTTCCCTGGGCTACTGTGGCAGGCGAGGGGAGGAGATTACGGAGCCTTTGGCAACAATCTTTGCAAGATCAATGTGGATGGGAGAGGTTCCAGTGGATTGGTAAGTTGCGGATGTTGTTTCTTTATTCAAGAAAGGGAGTAGAGATAGCCCAGGAAATTATCGACCTATTAGTCCTATCTCAGTGGTTGGTAAGACGATGGGGAAGGTCCTGAGAGGCAGGATTTATGACCATTTGGAGAGTTATAATATGATTAGGAGTAGTCAGCATCGCTTTGTAAAGGGCAGTTCGTTCCCTACGAGCCTGATTGAATTTTTTTTGAGGATGTGACTAAAAACATTGATGAAGGAAGAGCAGTAGATGTAGTGTATATGGATTTCAGCAAGGCATTTGTTAAGGTAACCCATGCAAAGCCTATTGAGAAAGTAAGGAGGCATGGGATCCAAGGGTACATGGCTTTGTGGATCCAGAACTGGCTTGCCCACTGAAGGCAAAGAGTGGTTGTTGACGGGTCATATTCCGTATGGAGGTCGGTCACCAGTGGAGTGCCTCAGGAGTCTGTTCTGGGAACCTTACTCTTCGTGATTTTTATAAATGACCTGTTTGAGGAAGTGGGGATGGGCTAGTAAGTTTGTTGATGACACAAATGTTGGAGGTGTTGTGCATAGTGTGGAAAGCTGTCAGAGGTTACAGCAGGTGATTGATAGGGTGCAAAACTGGGCTGAGAAGTGTCAGATGGAGTTCGAAATCACTTAAGTGCGAAGTGACTAATTTTGATCGGTCAAATATGATGGCAGAATATAGTATTAATGGTAAGACTCTTAGCAGTGTGGAGGATCGCGGAATGTTGGAGTCCGAGTCCATAGGGTACTCAATGAAGCTGCATAGGTTGACACTGTGGTAAAAAAGGCGTATGGTGTATCGGCCTTCATCAATCGGCGAATTGAATTTTGGAGCCGAGAGATAATGTTGCAGCTTTACAGGATACTGGTCAGACCCCATTTGGACTGCTGAGCTCATTGCTGGTCGCCTCAATGTAGGAAGGATGTGGAACTCATAGAAAGGGTGCAGAGTAGATTTACAAGGATGTTGACTGGATTGCGGAGCATGCCTTATGAGAATAGGTTGAGTGAACACGGCCTTTTCTCCTTAGAGTGAAGGAGGATGAGATGTGACCTGATAGAGGTGTACAAGATGATGAGAGGCATTGATGATGTGGATCGTCAGAGGCTTTTTACCATGGTTGAAATGGCGAAAGCAAGAGGGCACACTTTTAAGGTGCTTGGAGTAGGTACAGAGGAGATGTCAGGAGTAAGTGTTTTACTGATAGAGTGGTGAGTGCGTGGAATGGCCTGTCGGCAACGGTGGTGGAGGCGGATACGATAGAATATTGGAAGGGGCTTTTATATAGCTACTTGGAGCTTAGTAAAATAGAAGGCTATAGGTGAGCCTCATAAGGCAGGGACATGTTCGGCACAACCTTTTGGGCCGAAGTGCTTATATTGACCTATAGCGTTTCTACGTTTCTATGTTTCATGGATTGGGCAAATGGCCAACTTATGCTTCTATATCTGATAGTGTCATGGACTCATAAGCATGAACTTTGAACTGGATACATGCAAGACATTAAACATAAGGAAATCTGCAGTAGTGTTAGTGGAATACAAAATAGCGTGCAAGACACAATAAAACCGATGGATGAATATGCAACATCTATGTATCTAGTGATCAACAAGGAAAGAAAACAGATCATAGTGCAATAAATGAAAAACGTTCAACAGAATTTACTTCAAGGCTTAAAAAATCTTCCAATCGGAGCTCAATATTAAAAATATAACAAATGAAATAAACCGTTTCTCTACACCTATATTAATGTATTTTTTGCATAATATCTTGGTTCTAAAACAATTTGGAAAATTTACTAAAAGAAGAAATGAAAAGACACATTTCGGATAACATCATATAAATTCGAATGCGCTTAGATTAGCATTACCTATGACAGAATGCATAACAGTCCCTTAAATTTTAGACACCCGTCAAATAAAACTTCTAAGGATATATTTCCATCAACGGAAACAGGAATCAGCTCTCCTCACAGATATATTCAATTTTGATCCAAAGTATACGTCACTTAACTTAAATGAGAGTGCAACGCAGATATATGAAGAGATGATCACTGTTGAGAAAAAGTTATCCAATGGAAGAACCTGGTCCTATATTCAGAACATCCACACGATCTGAGCAGACAGATGGTGTACTGCTCAACAGGCGGGCAGGCACCAGTAAACCTGAGAAATATCGTGCTAACATTCAAAGTAGTCCATCAACATCACCGGCTGTGACTTCTGCAAGTTTTCTCAATGGAGCGGTCCAGTTACAACTGTGATCACTCAAGCAGTAAAGAGGAGAAAGGCATGCATAGAATTGTCATTAGAAATTAACACATTCATAATGCGTAGAAATTACCGAGCAACGGAACTCGAGATGGACATGACAGGATAGAGTGAACACTTCATCAACAGTTTCACAGTAGTAACTACGTAAATCTTCAGAAAGCCTCAAGGCTAAACACCGTAGAAATGTAGAATAGCCCGAAAGTTCCTAAAAATTGACACGCGTGTGCGACTGGCTACACCCGTGCTTCAGAACAATTAATTTAATAGATACAGCCATTCCAAACACACATGATTTACAGAAATCAGTAAGTGAAATACAACAGAAATGCGCTGAATTATTAGAGGAAATTTAGAAATTATGGAACATGAACATTGTATACATTCTCCCAAGAGTAATATCCACAACTGATATGATCCAAAAATCTTTGCACATCAAATCAAAGCAGCTATGTCTATGTAAATTTCCGGAAAGCGACAATATTAAATCAACAAAGAAATAGTCGGAAGATTTATAACATTTGAAAAGCGACTGTACTTGGCTATGACAGTATCCGAGGTTTAACCAGCGTGAGTGAGAAAAATACAGCAGCAATGATAATAACTATTTATATAGCAACCTTTAGATATCCGCATGCAGCCTCGAATTGTTTTATATAGATTATAAAGTAAAAACATTTTGCATAGATGTTTGTATCTGGATTTAGAAAGCATGCGTGCGTTCGTAATCAGTTTAATTACTGAACGCTTACTAGCTGTTGCATTGAAATCTACCTTTCAGATTCACGAAAGCATTCTGAGACAAAATCACACAAGAAACTGCAAAATGATGGATTTTGGACATCGGCGAATCATATGGTTATCACAAACATCATTGTGGTGCAAGATTTTCATTACGGAGACTTAATTTTCAGTCTACCTTTACAAAATAATCAGTATTAAAATGACCCAGGTAAAGGGATAGAAATATAATACAATTTTCCAGTTCTGTGTCTTCAATCTAAGACACTTTACCGCAGAAGCAACACAGGTTGCAATGCCATACTTTCAAAGAATAGTAACATTTCGCGGGGTTTCAAGATGGAGGCGCAGTGAAAAGTCTGTTTTGCTGAGCTCAGCACCGCAACACTGATAATTTCGCATATAAAACTATCCGTTTCAAGTTTTTCTTTTAAAATGCTCGTGTCGGATTTAATGACATGAACATTAATGTGTATTTTTTTGAGATGCTTCAACACCATGCCTTCGAAAGGTACTAAAAAGGTAGCCAAGATGATCGGCACAGAGCGCTTGCCCGGGGCTGAGGAGCTAGATACTGCTCGCTATGCTAACACGTTGGAGTCTGCTTTTCGTCAAGTAATTCAGGAAGTTACGGAGAACATATCCAAAATGTTCGAGGAGAAGCTGGCTCCACACTCTCTAACATTCCAAAACCACCCATTGGAGCTTAAAAATCTTGATACAACAACGACCGAAGCCGAGGGCCGAGTCTCCGCGGTAGAAACTAAAACTGATCAGGCCCAAATCCGCATCTAGGCGCTAGAAAAGCAAGTTCAAAGTGTGCCTAACTATATCGATGACCTTGAGAACAGAGGTAGGGGAAAGAATACACGAATAATCCGTCTACCTGAAGATACAGAAGGCAGCCAGCCAGCGCTGTTTTTTAGGGCTGGTTGCCTAAATTCCTTGATTTGGAATCCAAAGTTAGACGCATTAAAGCGGAAAGATCTCATCGTACGCTGGCGCCAAAACCGGGCACAGGATAAGCAAAGAGTGATGGAGGCACCGCAGGACTGATGCCAGGCTTTAATATATGGGGGAACCAGGCTTATGCTTTTAAAAGATTTTTTCGGCAGCCGTTATTCGGAAGCGCAAGGAATTCGACCAGGTAAGGAAGCGCTGAGAGAATCTGTAAGCCAGTACTTTATACTATACCCAGCGGCGCTGAAAATTCCCTACAACGGCACCAACAAAATAGATGATTCTTCTGGCAAAACTAAAACTTTTATGGACACGTTGGGCAAAGAATGTATGCAGTATATTGTGTAGCCCTGGTTATGGACGATAAAATGCTCGATGGTCGTTTCCTTTTACCTTTTCATTACTCGACGGTAAGATATCTTATAGGATGGGTAACGCGTTTATTTTGATTACTACCGTTTCATTATTTGTTTAAATTAGCTGTGCTGCTCCGATCTGAAGAGATTTAAACATGACGGTAACAAATAGGTGGATTGATAAATTATGACCTGTTTTCATTTTTGACTGTTAAATGCCACATTGGCAATGGGGAGAATATGGGGTGCTAGAAGTTTCAAATATCCCCTTCAAGTGTGGGAATCAGTCCTCTTGTTCAGCGCTGTTGGGGCTTTGTTCTTGCATGTGATTTATTTAGTTATTGCTGCTCAGCCGATCTTAAATCGCCTTTCTTCTCCTCTGGAGTCACATGCTCGTTATAAAGGGCTATGACCAGTAATATATTAAAATTGTGCACTTGGAACATTAAGTGGAGTCATTCACCAATCAAGAGAAAGAAAATCTTACTAAACCTGAAGAAAGAAATGGTGGTTGTAGCCTTATTGCAGGATACACGTTTAAATGATAAAGAACATCTAAGACTACAACACAATGGGTTTGATCAAGTCTATTTTTCATCTTTTAATACCAGGGGATGGTCATTTTAATTAGGAAGAACTTACCTTTTAAGATATTAGACTGCATTAAGGATAAATATGGAAGATTTGTGATTGTAAAGGCTTCAATATATGGAGAGGAATATGGTATTCTCAATCCTTGCTGCTCTGTAGCTCATCTTCTCAAATTCCTAACAAATGCTTTTTCCAAACTTACAAGCTTTTCAATACAAAACATTATTGTAAGTGGGGATTTTAATTGTCTCATAGACCCATTGATGGACAGAGTGTCTAATCTTCCCTATTGCTGTCATCACAGTCCAAACAAATCATGGGCTTATGTGGCAAATTAGGACTTGTGGATGACTGGTGGTTGTTCCATCCCTCGGACAAAGACTTCACATTGTTTGTCTAATCCACACAGGAATAGATTTTTTTTCTAACCGCTAAAATGCTCCTAGATTTAGACGTACCCTGCAAAATTGGAAATATCGCTATTTATCACCATGCAGCAGTATGTTGAAATATTAAGACCAAAGATAATTCAGCATGATCTGGACAATGGAGGCTGAATACATTTATTTTAAAAGATAATAAATTTATAGACTACTTTACTTTCAAATTCAAAACTTCCCTCTCTCTTAATTCCAAATAAACTATCAGTCCATCGATGCACTGGGAAAACACTAAGGCCTAGTGATGAAGATTAATAATTCTTACTCTGCTTGTAAGAAACGACAAGCTGTGGAACAGCAGCGTCTTGTGGAATCAAGGCTTGTGGCAGCTGAAAAGGATTATATTAATAAGCCTTCTGCAGCCAAGTTACAGAATATCACAACCCTACACTGTACACTAAACACTTTACTTACACAAGCAGCCAAAAGAAAATTGAGTTTTGCTATACAAAGGTTGAACGTGGTGAAAAACCAGGTAGATATTTGGCTTTATTTATCTAGAAAGAAAAATACCTCCCAGACTATTGCTTCAATTAGGGATGGGACTGGATCCCTCACTAGTAATTCTAAAATGATTAATGTTTGTGTTTAAGAATTTCTATTCTAAACTGTATCAATCTGAGCATGCACAATGATGGACAATCTAGGATGTAGTCCTTACCTGGTCCTGATGGACTAATGAGTGAATTCTATAAAGAGTTCACAGGGTTATTATCAGAGCCTATGCTAAATATTGTCAATCAATCATTTAATTGTGTTCTCCTCCCACCATCATTGAGAGAAGCCTATATCTCCCTAATTCTTAAGAAAGGAAAGACCCCTGAAGATAGTGCTTCCTACAGGCCTATTTCATTGTTAAATGTTGACTTTAAAAACTTATCTAAAACCTTAGTGTTATGATTAAAATCTATGTAACCTTTGATCATAAAAGAGGATCAAATGGGTCTTGTAAAACGCCGTAGGTCATCAAACAATATCAGAAGATTACTTAATGTGATTCAGGCATGTCAGCAACAGGCAGTGGAAGGCTTCATGGTTTCCTCAGATGCAGAAAAGGCCTTTGATTGTGTCGAATGGCCGTATCATTTTTTTTTACTTTAGTACGATTTGGTTTGGGCAATAATTTTATAAGTGAGTGAAGGTTCTTTACAAAGCCCCTTTGGCAGCGATTCTCACTAATGCTATTAGGTCGGATAATTTTAGTATTTTACCATTGATAATAATCTGTTTTCCTGTTCTTGCAACCAAAGTGGATAACCTCACATTTACCCACATTAAATTGCATCTGCCATGAATTTGCCCACTGACCTAACCTATCCAAGTCATCCTGCATCCTCTTAGCATCCTCCTCACAGCTAACACCGCCACCCAGCTTCGGATCATCCGCAAACTTGGAGATTCTGCATTTAATTCCCTTGTCTAAATCATTAATATATATTGTAAACATCTGGGGTCCCAGCACTGAGCCTTGCGGTACCCCACTAGTCACTGCCTGCCATTCTGAAAAGGTCCCGTTTACTCCCACTCTTTGCTTCCTGTCTGCCAACCAATTCTCTATCCACATCAAGACCATATTCCCAATACCGTGTGCTTTAAGTTTGCCACTAATCTCTTGTGTGGGATCTTGGCAAAATCCTTTTGAAAATCTAAATATACCACATCCACTGGCTCTCCCCTATCCACTTTACTAGATATATCTTCAAAAAAATCGTCAGACATGATTTTCCTTTCACAAATATATGCTGACTTTGTCCGATGATTTCACCTCTTTCCAAATGTGCTGTTATCACCTCTTTGATAACCGAATCTAGCATTTTCCCCACCACCATTATGAGACTAACCGGTCTATAATTCCCCTGTTTCTTTCGCCCTCCTTTTTTTAAAATGTGGGGTTACATTAGCCACCCTCCAATCTTCAGTAACTAATCCAGAACCTAAGGAATTTTGAAAAATTATCACTAATGCTTCCACTATTTCTTGGGCTACTTTCTTAAGCACTCTGGGATGCAGACCATCTGGCCCTCGGGTTTTATCTGCCTTTAATCCCTTCAATTTACCTAACACCACTTCCCTACTAACATGTATTTCCCTCAGTTCCTCCATCTCACAGGACCGTCGGTCCCTTACTGTTTCCGGAAGATTATTTATGTCCTCCTTAGGGAAGACAGAACCAAAGTAGTTATTCAATTGGTCTGCCGTGTCTTTGTTCCCAATGGTCACTTCACCTGTTTCTCACTGTAAAGGACCTGTGACCAATCTTTTTTTTTTCTTTTCACAGATCTATAAAAGCTTTTACAGTCAGTTTTTATGTTCCCTGCCAGCTTTCTCTCCTAATCATTTTCCCCTATCCTAATTAAGCCCTTTGTCCTCCTCTGCTGGTCTCTGAATTTGTCCCAGTCCTCAGGTCTGCCACTTTTTTTTTGCTAATTTCTATGTTTCATCTTTGGACTTCGTACTATCCCTAATTTCCCTTGTCAGCCACGTGTGCACTACCTTCCCTGGTTTATTCTTTTGTCAAACTGGGATGAACAATTGTTGTAGTTCATCCATGTGATCTTTAAATGCTTGCCTTTGCATATCCACCGTCAACCCTTTAAGTATCATTTGCCAGTCTATCTTAGCTAATTCACGTCTCATACCTTCAAGTTACCCTTCTTTAAGTTTAGAACCTTTGTTTCTGAATTAACTATGTCACTCTCCATCTTAATGAAGAATTCCACCATATTATGGTCACTCTTACCCAAGGGGTCCCGCAGGACAATATTGCTAACTAACCTTTCCTCATTGCTCCATACCCAATCTAGAATGGCCTGCTGTGTAGTTGGTTCCTCGACATGTCGGTTCAGAAAACCATCCCGCATACATTCCAAGAAATCCTCTTCCTCAGCACCCTTACCAATTTGGTTCACCCAATGTATATGTAGATTGAAGTCACTCATTACAACTACTGTTCCTTTATTGCACGCATTTCCAATTTCCTGTTTAATGCCAACCCCAACCTCGCTACTACTGTTAGGTAGCCTGTACACAACTCCCACCAGCATTTCCTGCCCCTTAGTGTTATGCAGCTCTACCCATATCGATTCCACATCCTCCAGGCTAATGTCCTTCCTTTCTATTGCGTTAATCTTCTCTCTAACCAGCAATGCTACCCCACCTCCTTTTCTTTCCTGTCTATTCCTTCTGAATATTGAATACACCTGGATGTTGAGCTCCCATCCTTGGTCACCAATGGAGCCATGTCTCTGTGATCCCAACTATATCATATTCATTAATAACTATCTGCACATTCAATTCATCCACCTTGTTACGAATGCTCCTCGCATTGACACACAAAGCCTTCAGGCTTGTTTTCACCACACTCTGAGCCCTTATACAACTATGTTGAAAAGTCTTTTTTCTTTTTGCCCTGGATTTGCCTGCCTGCCACTGGTCGCAGAGTTTTGTTGTTTACTTAGGCATATTTATCACACCTACATTTGATCAATTGTTCAAAGCTAACTTTACACTGTTATATGACAAAATCAAACAGGATCTTGAACAATGGAGCACTTTTCCCATTTCTTGGCTTGGCCGAATATCCTTGCTCAAATGAACAGTCTTACTCATCTACTCTACCCAATACAAATGATTCCAGTCATTTTTACCCAAAAAATGCTTAAAAAATGACTTTTGTTTCTTTCATCTGGAGCAAAAATAAAACCTTATATTAAAAAGTTTAAGTTACATCTTCCTAGTAGTCCAGGGGGTCTGGATTTTCCAGACATCAAAAAGTATCAATTAAGTTCCTTTTTATTTTATGTGGTTGACTGGGATTGCAGGGGCCCCTCCTCAATTTGGGTAGACGTTGAAGCTTCACTAGCAAAATGCCCTCTTATTAATGTGCTTTTCCTGAATAAGATGGAACTATTTTAGGAATATTGTCGCAATCCAGTAACAATTAATACAGTCAGGGCTTGGAGGGTGGTGTGACATACTGTGGGCACCGCAGCGAAAATATCACCTTTCACTCCACTAACTGGCAGTCCAGATTTTTAGCCTGGCATAATGGAGTCTGGATTTAAACTTTGGATTTCTAAGGGTATTTTCCATCTAGGGGATTTGTTTGATGAAGGAACGATGGTGTCTTTTAGTCAAATAGTACAGAAATTTAACATACCCAACAAGAATCTTTTTTGTTTCTTTCAGATAAGAGACTATAAACAGAAAAAAAAAATCATTGGTAACTGATTTCTATAGTTCTGACATAGAAAAGAGAGTGTTTCATTCTAAGAGTGAAGTATCCATTAGTACCTTTTTGTAGCATCCTGGGGGAATGTTCTTGTGGAGAGTCTGAGCTGCTGGGAAGGTTCTGTGAGGAAGAGTTGGGAGTAGAAATTACAGCTGAAAGCTTGGAAGACAACTGTGATAATGCAAAGAAGATTTCAGTTTTCAATAGAACTAAACCATTGCAACACAAAATTCTGCAAAGAACCCATCTGACTTCAGATCGGCTCTCAAAATTTAAGATGGGGGTTTCTCCAATGTGTTTTAAATATAAAATAAATACTGGAACTTTCACCTATTGTCTTTGGACTTGTCCCGAACTTCAGGCATACTTGAGTGATAATCTGGGTGAAATGGAAAAGATTCTGAAGATGGAGCTTGAACTGGACCCAGTGTCTTTTCTCTTAGGCTTACCCAGCATGTGTATTATTTATGCACATCAGAAGAAACTTGTAAACATCCTGACTTTTTGTGCGAGGAAGAACATTTTATTTTGTTGGATATCTGATCAGGCCCCTTGACTTTTTGGTTGTCAAAAATTAATCACAGAATACATTCCTTTGGACATTTTGACATGTATGGTACACTCAAAAACAAATAGTTTTCATAAAACATGGCAAGCTTTTCTGCAGTATATAAATGTAAACCTGTCTGCTATACTAATAAAGGCTTTTGTATAGGATGTTGTGGTGATATATATATTTTGATGGATGTGTTCTGATACCTGATATCTGTGAGGGGAAGAAATATAAATGTAACTGTATCTGGAAATTGGAAGTTTTGTTATGCTGAGCAAAGGAATAAAATAGATTAATTAAAAAGAATGGATAGTAACATTTCAGGTTCCAGACTGACTCTACTAATTACGAAGGAGCACTACCAGCTCAGCATTTCTACATAGGAAAGACTGGAAAACTCAGTATGGGTTTATAATATTGATCAGATGTCAATTTTAGTCCTGCCATGTGTCTACCTATTCCCCTCTTCTGTGAAATCATATGAGAGGATGTTTGTATTAGTGTTAAGTACCACAGATTTGGGATGATAAGGGTTATTATTCAGTTCATGATTTGAAGTTTGTCAGTATTTACATCCTACTGTTCTGCTCACAAAAATATACATTTTACAAATGGCTTCATGTGTTAAGTATCTGGATCAGAAAATGGATCCAAAAACCTTTTTTGAGTCAGAATTCAACATGCTACCAAATATAGAGTTGGCATATCAATATTTCAGCTTAGAAGAAAAATAAAATCTGCCATAGCAGGTGTTTCCTGTTAGCTTAAGAGCTACCAATAACAGTTTTGTAGAGACATTGCTGTGTTGCTGCAGAATGCTGCAGCAGTCTCTGTATACAGTGAATGAAATGAAAAGAAGTATTAGGCACAATGTTCAGTTATTAATGCCACAGTAATTCCTTGCATATAGTTGGTAAGGAAAACAATACTCAGTTATCTTATATTGAAAACTTTTCAATACTGTAAAGCAAGTGTGTGGGTGATTGCATTTCCTAAAATACTTGGGAAATGACCACAAGTACACAAAATATGTACATCTGTCTTGTTTTGAAGATGTTCTGAGAGTCAACTGTCTGGCAAATTCAATTAGTGTGGGAAGTTTTAGAACGACAACAATCTCTGCTCACAGCAGAGCAGAGCAAACTCGAGTATAAAATCTTACAAAGAAACAAATAGTTCACTCCAAATGGACATCTTCTACAACATAGTCCAAAGTGTTATACTAAATTAATAGAAAATATCTGATTCACATTGACAGACAGACATACTTTATTGATCCCGAGGGGAAAATGGGTTTTGTTACAGCCGCACCAACCAATAATAGTGAAGAAATATAGCAATATAAAGCCATAAATAATAAACAAAATATTAAGTTAATCAAGCCAAGTGGAAATAAGTTCAGGACCAGCCTATTGGCTCAGGGTGTCTGACACTCCGAGGGAGGAGTTGTAAAATTTGATGGCCACAGGTAGGGATGATTTCCTATGACGCTCAGTGTTACATCTCGGTGGAATGAGTCTCTGCCTGAATGTACTTCTGTGCCTAACCAGTACATTATGGAGTGGATGGGAGTCATTGTCCAAGATGGCATGTAAGATCGTGATGTGAAAATTGATACAAAAAAGTTAGTAGGCCAAATTTTGAGACCTAGCTGATTTTATTGAAAGTTGGCACACTGAATTTCGTAACAAGTAATTTCTGTCCTGTTCTTCATCGCTCTTCTGTCTTCACTTTTTATCTGTATATTTCCATCCCTTCAATGGGAGTATGTCAGACTTTTTTTTTTATTAAATCAGCATTGAGTTCAGGAAGTTTATGTTGTAAACAGAGATCAACTTTAAAAAAAGGTAAAAGATTATGTTATTCTGTTTGTAGGTTCAGAGTTGTGCTCCACATTCCAGTAAGCCTCTTTGTTCTTCTCTTTAAACTTTGGTCTTTCATTAGAGCACTTACTTGTAACCTTTCATATTCATGACATTTGTGACAGTTGAAAGAGTCTTTAAGTGTTCTGTTGAATGCTACTAGAATTTTATATGTGATTTGTTCTTCTTTTAACTTGCAGTGTCTTTCACTTAAACTCTATATTCTCCTTTCAGTTTGTGTTGTGATTACTTCTAGGTACGTGAGTATGTATTATTCAGTTCTAATTTCCAGAGAAAAGTTGATTGCCAGCCACCTTCGAGAGATGGAATTCCCACTATCTTCAGGACAGTCATTTAACGCACAGCGAGGAGAAGGCTCCTAACCAGGCAAAGAAAACACTCTTGGGATACATGTCTGTAAACAAGTCCGTAAAAAGGAACACAATGATGATGACAAAGAACACATCGAGCGCATACAAACACACTGTAAGTGGGATATGTCAATGAATATAGAAGGGAGATTACAATTCTGCTTGAGTGGTGGCACAACAACATCCTTTCATTGTCAGCAGAATTACTGATTTCAGGAGGAGGAAACCAGTGGTCCATGAGCTAGTCCACATCGGGTATTCTGAGGCTGAGAGGATTAGCATCTTTAAATTCCTCGGTGTCATAATTTCAGAAGATCTGTCCTGGGCCTAGGATATAAGGGCCATTGTGATGAAGCACAGCAGCATCTCTGTTCCCAAAGATTTGGCATGATATTGAAAACTTTGACGATCTTCCACAGATGATCAGAGAGGTGCATATTGACTAATTGCATCGCGGCCTGGTATGTTATTACCAATGCTCTTGAATGGAATATCCGGCATCCAATACACGAAACAGCCCAGTCCGTATTGGTACCAATAATGCTAAAGCCCTAACCATTACTGAGCACTTTCTTCCATCATCAAGGACATCCACGGTCCATGTCATGCTCTTCTCACATTGCTGCCATTAGGAACTGCACTGCAGGAGCATCAGGACACATACCATCAGTTTCAGGAATGTTTGTTTTCCGTTATCCATCATGCTGTTGAATCAGAGAGGATAACATAACTCAACTTTATTCGTCCAATCGCTGAACTGCTCTCACAGCCTATGAACTCATTTTAACAATGACTAATCAAGGGCTTTTCATTTGATGTTATTAAAATGTATCGCTAATTGTTCGTAGTCATTATTATTATTATCTTTTGCATTTGCACAATTGGTTGTCTTTTGCACGCTAGTTTATTTTTCTGTCTAGTATTGTGATTTTTGGATTAATGTTTGTGTCCCTGAAAAAAAATCTTAGCGTTCTATATGCTGAAAGAGAAACACTTTGAAAGTAAATATACCTTAAACATTGAAGAGAATTGCAGGTGCATCGAATATAAAATGGTACAGAAGAGGAACAACCCTTGTTCCCATAATATCTGTGCGGAACACCACATCAAGTACTACTCATGAATTCTGCTTGCCCATTTCCCGTTTCTCCGCCCCTTATCTGTTCAGGTGCCCAGATGAATGTCTCCTAAATGCAACTAACACATCTGCTTCCAGTGGCAGCCCTGGCAACGTTTATAAGTACTCTTCTTCGTTGTGTCATGAACATGCCCGACAGACCGCCTTTAAACATTCACTCCCCTCTGCTTAAAGCTATGCAGCGTAGTATTTGACTTTCTAACATGGGAACGAAATTCTCACTTATCACCTGTCTCATATAAGTTGATGATTTTTTTATCTTGTCCCTCCTTGAAATAATCCTAGGTTATCTAGCCTATCCTTACAAGTAAAACTCCATAATCCCAGTAGCATCCGGTTAAGAGCCTTCTGCACCGTGTACAAAACTTCCACATGTTTCAGAAATCGTTGATGAAAATGTAAAGTTGTATCCAAGTGCAGCCGAACATACACTTTATACAGCTACACCATGTAATCCTGACTCTTATCCTCGGTGGCCTCTGCAATGTTGTTATGGTGCAAGGTTTCATCCTTTCCATCCGCTGAATTTACATTTTCACTTTCAGGAAGGGATGGACTTGAACCCCAAGATCTCTCTGTATAATAGTTCACCTAATCATCTATCATTGACGGACTGCCTTCACATCGTCTTGCCTCATGTCGAAGTGGAACACGATTTGCCATTTTCCACCAGCAACTGTTAATGATCCATATCCTGTTGCATCAGCGATGATATTGTTCCACCTGCACACATCCACCATTTTTATATCATCCTCCAAGTAAAATATAAATAACAGATATATTTAAATCAACAGACATTCTGCAGACACCATGATACATATATCCAGCTAGATAATCCCTTTCAGCACTACAATATGCCATTCATGTGCAACCCGTTTCAGACTCCAAACTATCATGTAACTGTGCTTTCTATGCACGTTCGTCGTCCTGATCAATCCAGCAAAATGGATATTTTCAAGTACATTTATAAATGGACAACATCCAAGCATAACCACCGTCAATCGTCTTGGTTACAAATTACAATCTTGTCTACTTATTTGGTACTTTCCCATATCGTCTAGTTCCGCGCACTAATTCTCTCATACTTGAACAGTCAATCCATCACTCTATTCAACCTCTTAATAGATTGTCGTTCTTTTAACCTAACTTGCAAAGTTCATGTTTATACGCTATTGGCATTTCTATTCCTAAGTTTAGGTTTTTCAATATATCCCTAAAAGGGCCTCTCCAATTGCATTTTCTGTAATTTTATCTGCGCATGGTTTTACTTTCTGCCGAGAGCCATTAACAGAATCCGTCCAGTATGACTTCATATTTTCATCCTTACCCATTTTTGCATCGCTGACTGTTTGTCTGCTCTGAGTAGAGCTGTGACATTACCTGGATTTGACAAAGAACTCACCCATCATTTTACTTCCATTAATATTATTTTTGGCTTGTTGAAATCCCGGTGAGCAGTCAGTCCTGCCCAATTGCAACCACTTCTCTCCCATTGAAACACCATTATAGTTTAATGCAGTAATCGAGACTCCAAGTCTATCGTCCTTTTTTCTAAATCTCACTGAGTTGGAACAAACACAATTTTTGTCCTATCATTTCCCTGAACTCTCCCTGCCTGTTTTCTTTTCAGACACTGATCAGAACTTTACACTTCTATCACTTTCTCTATCTCAGGTACTATTTAGGTTCGCACCGTCTGTTAATCTGGTTTAATCCCACCCGTGTACAAATCGTGAATCTTACTACGAGGGATTCCGTGCCTTATGTGTCCTGCAGCATCGCATCTTTCTACATGGGTTGCAGCTGCCCCAGAGGAACTCCTAATAAACAACATCTCTAAAGCCTGCAGACTGCACCAACTGCTGACACATGCAATGAACTGCACTCCCTTTCAATTATATACCACAGCATTATATGCCACAAGCAGTAAGCTTCCAATGACAAACCAAGCGTTGATATTTTTTTAGCTCCTGCCTGAGTCACAAAATTCTGTTTGAAGATCTACAAATTATTCGGTGCCAAATGATGCACGACTAATTGCTACACAGTCTCTCCATCAGAATGAACTATGCCCGCTCAGAGACGTACTTGACCTTGGGACCAGTGAGGAAAAATAGCGTTATGCATTCTCTTTTGGAACCACAGAAACAGCTTCCTGTACCTTTGCGTTAACAACTTCCTATCGCCTCAGTACCCCACGATTGAACAGCGGTAGACTGTGTTGATCGTTCAGGCTGCTGCTACTTTATTTTCCTGAGGGGACACCCCAACTCATCTCTTAAATGGTGCTTTCATATCTGGTTAGCCCTGGGGATTCACTCAATGCTTCACTTCTGTTACTTATCTAGATGGCTGACTGTCTTCTACAAAAATATCTAATTCCTGTATGACGATCAATGGGCTCAGTGTTACTCCAAACAAATCTTTCGTCCTCACAGGAACAGCAACTGTACACATCTCTTGCCGACAGAGTCGTGGGGACCATGGACTGTCCCCTGATTTTCCATAACTGGCAGGAGAACCAAACTCTATTGAATGGCATTGCTGCTCACCCAATAATAAAATAAGGCTGGAAGTTAACACGGAAACAAAGAAAACCTATAATACGTACAGGCCATTAGGCCCACAGCGCTGTACCGAACATGTCCTTGCCTCTGAAATTACCTAGGGGAGCCATATCCCTTTATTTTTCTAAGCTCCACGCACCTATCCAGGAGTCTCTTAAAAGACCCTACCGTTTCCGCGTCCACCAGCGCCGCCGGCAGCCCATTCCACGCACTCACCACTCTCTGCGTAAAATAATAACCCCTGACATCTTCTTTGTATCTACTTCCAAGCACCTTAAAATTATGCCCTCATGTGCTGGACATTTCAGCCCTGGGGAAAAAAAATGTCTCTGACTGTCCACATGATGGATTCCTCTTATCATCTTCTACATCCTAGCAGGTCACCTCGCCTCCTCCATCGTTCCAAGGACAAAAGGCCGAGCTAACTCAGTCTATTCTCGTAAGTCATACTCCCCAATCCACACAACAAACTTGTAAATCTCCTCTGCACCCTTTCTATGGTTTCCATATCATTCCTATAGTGAGGCGACGGGAATTGAGCACCGTACTCCAAGAAGAGTCTGACCGGGGTCCTTTGTAGCTGCAACATTACCTCTCGGCTCCTAAACCCAGTGCGACGATTGATGAAGGCCAATGCACTGTATGCCTTCTTAACCACAGAGTCAACCTGTGCAGCAGCTTTGAGTGTCGTATGGACTAGGACACCATGATTCCCCTGATCCTCCACAATGCGATATTCTGTCGTCATATTTGACTTACCAAAATGAACCACTTCACACTTAACTGGGTTGAAATCCATCTGCCTCTTCTCAGCTCAGCTTTGCAACCTGTTAATGCCTCTCTGACAGCTCTCCGCACTATGCACAACACCCTCAAACTTTGTGTCATCGGCAAATTTACTAGCTTATCCCTCTTCTTCCACATCTAGGTCACTTTCATAAAAATCACCAAGAGTAAGCGTTCCAGAACAGATCACCAAGACACACCACCTGTCACCGACCTCCATGCAGAAATTTACCCGTGTATAACAACACTTTTCCTTCTGTGTCCAAGTCAGTTCTGTAGCCACAAAGCAATGTCCTCTTGGAACCCAATGCCTCCTTACTTTCTCAATGAGACTGGCATGGTGTACCTTATCAAATGCCTTGCTAAAATCCATATACACGACATCTACGGCTCTACTTTCATCAAAGTTTAATCACATCCTCAAACATTTCAGTTAAGCTCGGAAGGCACCATCTGCCTTTGACAAAGCTATGCTGGCTATTCCTAATCATATAATGCCTCTCCAAATGTTCATAACTCCTGCCTCTAAGGATCTTCTCCATCAACTTACAAACCACTCAAGTAAGACTCACTGGGCTATCTCTACTCCCTTTCAGGAATAAGGGAACAACTTCCCCGACATTAAAATCTTCCGGAACCTCATCCGTCCACATTGATGATGCAAAGATTTTCGCCAGATGCTCAGCAACCTCCTCCCTCGCTTCCCACAGTAGCCTGGAATACATTCCGTCTAGTCTCGGTGTCTTATCCAACTTGATGCTTTCCAAAATCTCCAGGACATCCTCTTCCTTAATATATACATGCTGAAGGTTTTCAGTCCACTGTAAGTTATCCCTGCAATCGTCAAGATCCCTTTCCGCAGTGAATACTGAAGCAAAGTATTCATTAAGCAGAAAAAAACAAGTAACTTAACTTCGATTTGTTCTGTTGTTCTTCGTCCATTTCCAGAAGTCTGATATATTCATAGTCCACTGCTTAACCCAGAAACCGCATTTTCACCCCCAAGTCGTCAGAATGAAAATGGTTGCCGCGATACTGCGGGTCTTCCATATTTTCACTTCAAACTAGTGCTTGCTGCATGTTGTCTCCTAGTCGCCATTGTACATCGCATTGCAAGCACGTTTATTTCCCTGCGCTGCAGCAATATTGGACAATGTTCTTATACATATCAGGTTCTCTAATCTGACACGAAAATAGGAAGAACGGGAACTCCTTGAACGGTGTGTGTATGTGTGGGTGTGTGTTGCGTGGTGTGGTGGGGATGATGATAAACTTTCACATCATTGAAATGGTTGAGTGCCAGTATGAGCCAGTGGGAATATCATTGAAATAAATACTTCTGAGAAATTACAAAATCATCAAAAAGAAGAGGAAAGGTACTAAAATAACACGATAATGGAGCAATCATACATTTCAGGCAAAAAAAAAAAAAAAAAAATGGAAGTGGATACTGGAGAAGCACCGAGAGATAAAACATCATTTTGGTTTAAATGTTTAGACTTTTCGGATGGAAATAACCTAACAGATTTGTTGTGACGATGAACAATATTGATTGGTAATATAGACAAGAAAATAAAATTGGTTTGCTCTTTTTAATGAAAGTGGGAGTCCGGGAAAGATCGCTGACCAAATCGCCAAAGTGTCCAACTACCTGATATTGAGAAAGGGGGAGATATGAAATGTGGTCTCAGCGAAAGCCCAACGAATAAGAAACAGCCTTTGCAATAATCTGAATAACCTACTCCTTCGCAGTTAGCTTCTATGATGGAATATTTTTTTTAGGTTGTAGATACCGCGTCGTTGCATCATTGTTTTTTCACATTATCTCAGCTCATTGCTTCCTCAGAATGCAGAACGCATCAATACCTTTAATGGACAAGTCCTTTCCCATTGGTGCGTTTCAGCAAAATAAAATAAATGCGTCAATTGAGGGGAAAGCTATTGGGTGTTGAGAGAGAAATATTGAATACTCAAAAAATTCTCGAAGAATTTGACTTCAGATCAATTATTCAGATATTGTTGTGACTACTCGTTGAACATACAGGTCTGATCGCTCAAAATGACGACCGAGAGATTGCTGTTGACTATCTTGGCACTGATGGTGTTGAAGATCTGGAATTGTGAGTTCATTAAGAATATTGAAAATATTAGATCATTTATTGACATGGTCATTAACAGTAATGTCCAATCACGCGTAATTTTACAACATTGTTACAGAAAATTGAGTGAAATGGAAAGAAAACGGTAAAAATAAATGTTCCTTTTCCCCTTCTAACTTTCTGATAAATCAATGTTGATGTGGTAAACAAAAAGCAGAGGAACTTATCTGTCGGCCTGCGAATTCCCGACGAAATCAATATTTCATTTGCTTCAACATTTGGAGCGTACTGGTTGAATAGATCAGGAATCGGCCGATTTGTTTCCAAGAAACGATGACGGAAATGCTCCGTTGGAATTTGGCATTGAATTTGCATTTTGTGTTTTCGTTCTGTAAGCAAATTTCCATTTCTATCATTTGCAGTATAAGTGCTTCTGTTAATTACATGGAGTTCCCACTGAGTTTCTGTCAAATACTTCACTGTAAATTTGCAACGAAGGGTAGGTTGATTGTTTTAGCTCGAAAATTCTCGCTTTAGAAAACACGCGGCTGTTGTCATTTTATAGTCTAAACAAATTAGTAATCGATGTTGGATAGTGGGAACACTTGGGAAACAGCCAATCTGATTTCACAGTATATAATTCAGTGAATGCGAGCAACAACCAAAGTTACAGCTGCTGCTCTTGTTTGACGCTCGTACTCATTCCTATCGCTGGTAATTATCAGTTCTTTCAAAACACTCTGTTGCACAGTTAAGTGAACAAGTTTTTCTAGTGGATTTAGTCTCAGCTTCTGGAAATTATTTTCATATTTTACATTATTGAAATCATTGTGTATGAGTTTAATTGGAATCTTCAGTTATACGATATTTTGTATTTTTGAGCGGCCGGAGAGAAGTACCGGACATTTTTCTTGCAGTGCGTGTTTCCGTGTTCCATTTCAAGTATGAGAGAATTTGCCGTTCCTAATATTTTGAACTCTACATTCCCTTTCTTTCCCAAGTAAAACCAATTGTGCAAATTTTAGTGGTAAATGTTTTCTTTATCTCTTTTTAAGTCATGTAAAATGTTTAGTGCGTTACTGCCGTATAACGGAAAAAAAAACCTAGGAGAACATCAAGATGCATTGACGGACAAAATAAATTAACATTAAAGCAGAGTACACAGTATTCGTGGAATGCTCAACGAAGTAAACTGTCTGTTTCTCTTTACGCAGATACATTCTAATCTGCCTCGTGTTCTTGACTTTTATCTCGTTTGTTGAATACTTGTTTGCTATTTATTTAAAAATGAATGGATGTCATATATCAATTTTTATTCGCATATGTTTTAAACTCAGGGAAATGGTGTAGAGCATGGGGAAAGTTAAAATATTTGACCGTATGTTTCCCTGAGTACTTGGTTCATGGGATCCTAATTGCCATCGGGTACGAGATCATTTATTTATAGATACGTTTTACAAATCAGATCATAATAACATGAGACATTCAGGCATGAATCTGTGGTGAAAATTAGATTCCAATTAAAAAAATACAAATTTAGTTCAGAAATTCTGATTAAGCTAATAACTATGCGAACTGAATATAGATAGATTTTCATAAAGTTCAATATTCATTTACACTTAAATATACTCTCTCCGCGACCCCTTAAATGAAAGCAAACTATTTCGTGTTATTTCTGGATGGAAATGAATTAATTTCTCTCTCGGAAAGGAAAGCCACGCATATAGTCACTCACACACACAGAAACGCTCATTCGCTCCTTCCGGCCTTCGAGTCTGTGCCGAGCGGCAAACATCAACTTACAATTGAATGCTTTTTAAAATGTTCCTTCTTTCTAAATCTCCAACCATAGATTTTCCCAATCACTAACATACCGGATCGTAAATTGCCTCCCGGGTGCCAGAATCCGGGAACATCTCTGATTGAGTCCTTAGCATTCTTAAGTGGGAGGCCGAACAACCACAAGTGGTGGTTCATATATGTACCATGGACATAGGTAGAACAAGTTACGAGATTCTACATAGGGATTTTAGCGAGCTAGGTGCTTAGTTAATGGGCAGGACCTTTTGGTTTGTAATCTCAGGACTGTTATCCGCACCACGTGTAAGTGAAGCCAGAACTGGGAATATTAAACAATTTATCACATGGCTAATGTTCGTATTGGAATGAGAGCA
The DNA here is from genome assembly GCF_030144855.1 of Hypanus sabinus. Taxonomy (NCBI): domain Eukaryota; kingdom Metazoa; phylum Chordata; class Chondrichthyes; order Myliobatiformes; family Dasyatidae; genus Hypanus; species Hypanus sabinus. Next base: position 29,304,867 of record NC_082706.1, read on the forward strand.
TACAATACTTGGATCATTAGGACCTCTTCCAGAGATGATGGGACCTATACAGAAGGGACGATTTGCCGTGAACAAGGGAGTGTTTAATCACCTAGCGGGAACAATTGTTAATGATGCATGGTGGGCCTTAAAACTAGATTTGCATTGGGTTGTGAACTTGAGTATTAGGACAGTTAGTGGAGTTGATATGGTGCGAGATGTCGTTATGATCTCAAAGAAAATTAGCAATCAAAAAGTTGAACGTGGTGCCACTAGTGTCCTGAGTCACGCGTATTTCAATGCATGGAAATTCATAGGAAAATCCGATGATAGTGCTGATGATGGTTTACAAATAGTGGCAATGTGTAGTGAGAAGAGGCTATTGATAGGGCAAAATTTCAGACAACAGGATGAGTTGGAACGTAAAAACCGGACAAAATCAGAAAGAGTAAATACAGCATTGAAGGTGTAATATTTGAATGCGGTCAGCATGTGGAATGAACTAAATGGACTTGCAACACAATTTCAGATTGGCAATTCTGATATTGTAGGCATCACAGAATCATGGATGAATGAAAGTTATAGCTGCGAGTTAAATGCCCAAGGGTAAATATATTGTATCGAAAAGATAGGCAGGAGGGCAGAGACGGCGTCAAGGCTCTGATGACAAAATAGAAAATCAAGAATTATAATGAACTGAAATCAGATCCGAAGATGTTAACTTATTGTGGATAGAGTTAAAGAACTGGAAGGGAAAAATGACCCTGAGGGGAGTTGCATTGAACTTTTCAAACAGTTGTGTTACGTACCCTGTAACTGGGTGTCTAACCAGCAGAGAAAGAAGAAACCGTTGGAGTCTGGTGGTACTATATTCAAAAGTGTTTATTAATAAAATAAGCAAATCAATATCAATAATGCAAATATATAGATAATACACGTTAGCAATCATAAACCTAAAAGTGTGGGAATAATAATAAGCAATAATAAACAAGCTCTATCGATGTTTAGGGGATAATGACTTATCATATAAAAGTATAACGTTCAGTTCAGTTCATACGTGCTGAGGGAGATAGTGGTTGTTGTGTTGTAATCGTTGGAGAGAGTGAGCGAGCTAGCGAGCAGTACCAGCTACAGTCAGGCAAACCTTCCTCTTCGTTCTTGATCCGTCATGTCGTTGTTTTAGCCATTCAGTTAATGACCCCTCTGTCCTGCAGCTAGACCGTTCTTCTGTGGTGGACTCGTCACTATGGTATGAGTGAACACACACACAAGTCCCCACCGGCCCTGCTGTGAGTTTACCTGACCGATCTCTTTGTTCGGTCTCAGATGCCCCACACCTTTCCGTGGGTTATCTGAAGCCGATGTTCTTGCATGTTTTCTTTTACATCTCTCTCTCTTATGAGCAGCATAGCAACAGTAACGGTGTATGATTCTCCCGGGGCGGAGGTCATGGGCAACTCTGCACCCTTCTGCCCATAAGAGCTGTTCATCCTTCATATCACCCCCATCCTTCTGGGAATTTTCAGCAAGATGAAAATTAACTAATACAGCATCTTACAGAATTACAGAATCTAACAAAATACAGAAGTGGTCTTAACTACAAAAATAATACAGATACACATTCAAATTAACATCTCGATAAACAGTCAGCGATTACATTGTCACTCCCTTTAATATGTTGTATCTTAATATCAAATTCCTACAGCATCAGACTCCAACTTAGTAACATCCTATTTTTAGTTTTCATATCAGCCAAAAATACCAAAAGTTTGTGATCTTAGCTTAAATGTTTCAAAATGTTAACCAATACATGTGTGATTATTATATAGTACAATACAAAAGTTTGTGCAAATACTGATCTTTATTTTACTTTAAAATTTAACATTCAAACTGTCAATCTTCCATGGTGTTTTTACCTTTATTATTCACATGCTTTGTCAAATTCCCTCAAAACCAATCCTGTTATTCAAAGTGGCATTTGGTCAACCTTTGTCCCTTTTCCACTTAACTCTCACGTGGTTAACTTGCTCACCAGTGTGGAATAGGCCTTCATACTCCGTTCACAGGAGTTATCTGATCACCAATGCTTTCCAAACTAAGCCCATTTTCTGAACTTCCACACAATTCTTTATTTTTAAGCAAGTCTTTAAAGCAGGATCTTTCATTCTATTTGTTTTCAGTTCAACATCTGCAATTGATTCCTCTTTATCAAAACAACAGTTTTGGTTCTGTCTCTCCAAATCACCTCCTTGAATAATATCAGCGACTTGTTTACCTTTAAATTCGAAAACAAACTGTAATTGATTCACAGGCACCTTGTTAACAAGCCGTTGTTCAGTTAACGGTCCCTTCCCTTTTGTCAATCCTTCTAAAACCAATTCAGTCTTTAAATTTTCTTTATTCAATTTAGGAACAACATCTTTCTCTTCTCCTTCAATAATATTCACATCTCCAGCTTTCATCTACGCACTAACTTTTAACACACCTTCTAACACAAACAACTGAGAATTCTCACTTTCCACTGGTACCAAGGTTAACCCTTTCTTCACTGAACCAAGTCCATCTGACCCAAAAGGACTGCATTCCGTCTCAACTAAGTCAGATACCTCAGACTTTTCCTGAGTTTCAGTACTAAGTTCAGTACCCTGGAAGAAGTCATACGTCTCTATGCAGTCAAAATACGGTGAATCAACAAGTCTCTCTCTCCTTTCTTATCTCTCTCTTATCTGTAGCAGATGTTCTTGCATGTTTTCTTTTACATCATTCTCTCATGAGCAGCATAGCAACAGTAACGGTGTATGATTCTCCCGGGGGCGGAGGACATGGGCAACTCTGCACCCTTCTGCCCATCAGAGCTGTTCATCCTTCATATCACCCCCATCCTTCTGGGAATTTTCAGCAAGATGAAAATTAACTAATACAGCATCTTACAGAATTACAGAATCTAACAAAATACAGAAGTGGTCTTAACTACAAAAATAATACAGATACACTTTCAAATTAACATCTCGATAAACAGTCAGCGATTACATTGTCACTCCCTTTAATATGTTGTATCTTAATATCAAATTCCTACAGCATCAGACTCCAACTTAGTAACCTCCTATTTTTAGTTTTCATATCAGCCAAAAATACCAAAAGTTTGTGATCTTAGCTTAAATGTTACAAAATGTGAACCAATACATGTGTGATTATTATATAGTACAATACAAAAGTTTGTGCAAATACTGATCTTTATTTTACGTTAAAATTTAACATTCAAGCTGTCAATCTTCCATGGTGTTTTTACCTTTATTATTCACATGCTTTGTCAAATTCCCTCAAAACCAATCCTGTTATTCAAAGTGGCATTTGGTCAACCTTTGTCCCTTTTCCACTTAACTCTCACGTGGTTAACTTGCTCACCAGTGTGGAATAGGCCTTCACATACTCCTTTCACAGGAGTTATCTTATCACCAATGCTTTCCAAACTAAGCCCATTTTCTGAACTTCCACGCAATTCTTTATTTTTAAGCAAGTCTTTAAAGCAGGATCTTTCATTCTATTTGTTTTCAGTTCAACATCTGCAAGTGATTCCTCTTTATCAAAACAACAGTTTTGGTTCTGTCTCTCCAAATCACCTCCTTGAATAATATCAGCGACTTGTTTACCTTTAAATTCGAAAACAAACTGTAATTGATTCACAGGCACCTTGTTAACAAGCCGTTGTTCAGTTAACGGTCCCTTCCCTTTTATCAATCCTTCTAAAACCAATTCAGTCTTTAAATTTTCTTTATTCAATTTAGGAACAACATCTTTCTCTTCTCCTTCAATAATATTCACATCTCCAGCTTTCATCTACGCACTAACTTTTAACACACCTTCTAACACAAACAACTGAGAATTCTCACTTTCCACTGGTACCAAGGTTAACCCTTTCTTCACTGAACCAAGTCCATCTGACCCAAAAGGACTGCATTCCGTCTCAACTAAGTCAGATACCTCAGACTTTTCCTGAGTTTCAGTACTAAGTTCAGTACCCTGGAAGAAGTCATACGTCTCTATGCAGTCAAAATACGGTGAATCAACAAGTCTGTTTCTCCTTTCATATCTCTCTGTTATCTATAGCAGATGTTCTTGCATGTTTTCTTTTACATCTCTCTCTCATGAGCAGTATAGCAGCAGTAACTGATTGTGATTCTCCCGGGGCGGGGGTGGACATCGGCAACTCTTCATCCTTCTGCCCATCAGAGCTGTTATGTTATGAAGGATGTAACCTAAAAAATTCAGGGTAAGGTAGCAAATTCATGACAAAAGGGTAAGGTTATAATAGTCATGGGTGATTTGAATATGCAGGTAGATTAAGAAAGTTATGTTTGTGTTGGAATGCAGTAGGGGAGATTTATCGAGTGCCTACAAGAGGGCTTTTAGAGCCGGTCATAGTTGAGCCCACTTGGTGATCAGCTATTCAGGATTGCCTTTTGTGCGATGAACTGGAGTTTATCAGAGACCTTGAAGAATAAAATCCTCAGTGGAGAAGTGATCATAATATAATCGAATTAACCTGAAATTTGAGAAGAAGGAGGTCAGCTCAGATGAATCAGTATTATAGTGGAGTAAAGGAATTACAGAAGCATGATAGTAGTTAGCCAGAATTAATCGGAAAATAATACTGGCAGGGCTGCCGACAGAGTATAATGATCTGAAAGCAATTCGGAAGACACAGGATGAATACATCCTGCAGAGGAAGAAAGGAAAAAGTATTCTTAAGGAAAGATGATACAACCTTGGCTAACACGAGAAGTCAAAGCCAGCATAAAACCAAAGGGAGGGCATATAAAAGGCAAAACCTGGAGGGAAGTGAACTGATTGAGAAGCATTTCAAAACAACAAAAGGCAACTATAAAGTCGGTAAAAGGTAAAGAGGGAATATGAAGATAAGCCGACTAATAAAATTGAAATGGGCACCAAACGTTCTGAAAGAGGTGGTTGAAGGGATTGTGCCGACATTACTAATGATCATTCAACGATCTCCAGATTCTGGCAAGATCCTGGAAGGCCGATACTTTGCAAAAGTCACTCCACGCATCAAAAAGGGAGAGAAGCAGAATAAATGAAACTATAGGACAGTGAGCTGGCCTGAGTGGTTGGGAAGGTGTTCGTGTCGATTATTAAGATTGAGATTTCAAGGTAACTGAAAGCACATAATAAAATAGGCGGCAGTCAGCATAGTTCTTCAAGAGAAAATCTTGCCCGACAAATCTATTGGAGCTCTTTGTAGAAATAACTAGCAGGATAAGTGAAGCAGAAATCGTTGATGATGTGTACTTGGATTTGTAAAAGGCCTTTGGCGAGGTGCCACAGATGAGGCTGCATAACAGGTTAGGAGCCGATGGATTTACAGGAAATAATTTAGCATGGAGAAAGAAATGGCTGATCGGCAGGAGGCAAAGTTTAAGAATAAAGGCGACGTTTTACGGCTGGCTGCCGGTGACTTTGGTATTTCACAGGAGATTGTGCTGGGACCGTTTATTTTTGCGTTTAATGCCAATGATTTGGATGATGGTATTGATAGTGTTATTGCAGCTTGCAGATGATATGAATATAGTTGGTGGGGCAGGCAGTTTCGAGAAATTAGAGAGGCTACAGAAGGTCTTCGGCAGATGAGGAGAATGGGCAAAGATATGGCAAAGGGATTTATGTAACAGCAAGTAAATGATTCGTGAGATTTGCTGGAAGAGATGAAAAGGCTGACTACTTTCTAAATGAAAAGAAAATACGAAAAAATAACAGAGGCGCAAAAGGTGAATTTGCAGGCTGAATATGTGGTGACGAAGGCAACTGCAATATTAACATTCATTTCAAGAGGACTAGAACATAAAAACAACGATCTAATGGTGAGAATTTATAAAGCAAAGGGGATGCCTTATTTGGAGTATTGTGAGTATTTTTGGGCCCCTTATATTCGAAAGGATATGCTGAAGTTGCAAAGGGTTAAAGGAGATTCAAAACAATATTCACTATAATTCAGAAGATAGTGATCTTATGTAATCGAAAATTGTCAGATACAGAAAGGACCTGACAAAGCGGATGAGTAGAGTATGTTTCCAGTCGTGGTAAAGTCGTAAAGACCAGACGATAGAGCCTCAATATATAAGGGCGTCATTTTAAAACGCATATGGAGGGTAATTTATTTCCTTCTTCCACAGAGAATGGGGAATCGATGTAGCTGTGGAAGCAGAGTCGTTACGTATAGTAAAGGCAGAGCTTGTTATATTCTTCATTGGTCAGGGGATGAAGGGATACAGGGAAATGGCAAGAGACTGGGGCTAAGAGGAATGTGATGAAATGGAGGAACACACTCGATGGGCCAAAGGTCCTAATTCTGCTCCTATGTCTTATTGGCTTGTGGACATACTCCAGGAATATTTTAAAGTTCCCAGTTAACTTAAAATTAAACTCTATCTTGGAAGTGGGCAAAGCCCGAGTTTCTGATGGAGTACGTGCTACTCCACACAGGGAGAAATTGAGTTTACAACTGAACGCCGATCACCTGTGCCTGAGCGATGTCTCTATTAATGCAACATACTAGAAGTATCGTTTACGTAATATGCGTCGTAATAATGCGTCTGCAGCTGTGTAGTTGCAGAAACGCACACTTTTGTCTACTCGAAGGTGTTGTCTTGAGAGATCTGCAGTGTATGTTTCCCTGTGATCTAGCCTGTTACTCCCGGTACTCTAATACCTTCCCACATAGAATGGCTTGTAAGTTGGTAGTTTAATTGGATACCGTGAACTATTGCTTGGTGGAACACTAACGATGATGCAAAGGGCAGCTCATGGGATTTCTTGAGATTTAATAAGTGCAGAATGAAGGAGAATAATGAGTAGAAGGAATAAACTGATTTGTTTTCGGAAAAGTACGTCGATTAGAGACTTTGGTGGGTTTCTTTTTTATCATCCGGTAAGAAAATAATTTTAATAAAGTTCTCAATACACAGTGAATGGGTTTAAACAACAGCAAATTGATAATGTTTCAACAGTTACGAAAAATAAAGAAATGATTACCTTTACCTATTTGTCATATGTAGCTCGAAACATATAGTGAGCTATGATGTTTGAGTCAAATCCAATCAGCGAGGCTTGCGCTGCTCTGCGCAAAAATATCGCTTCGCTCATGGTGGCAACATTGCACGCCAACAACTCACCTGCCATAAGCATACGTATTTGGAATGCGGTAGGAAACAGGAGGAAGCCCACACAACCACAGAGCGAATGTAAAAACTCCTTTGAGGAGGGAAGTGTTCCCAAGCTGGCACTCTACATCGATGCGCAAGGGGGTAACCTGCCGCTGATTGAAAAAAAAACTCTCGTTATTTTATCCAGTTCTGAGGCTGAGTTAATTTATTCATATTATTGTTTATGAGTCATAAACCTAATATAATGAGCGTCAACATTGCCAATTGACAACATAAGAAAATTGGATCCTCGACTTCCTAACTGGAAGACATCTTCTTCTCGCTGATGATCAACACTTATGCTCCTCAGGGATGTGCGCTTGGCCCACTGCTCGACTCTCTCTACACCCATGAATGTTTTGCTAGGCATAGCTGAAATACTGTCTATAAGTGTGCTGATGATACGACCATTGTTGGTAGAATCACAGATGTTGACGAGAGTGCCTACAGGAGCGAGATATGTCAACTAGTCTAGTAGCGTCGTAGCAACAAACTGGCATTCAACGTCAGTAGGACGAAAGAGCCGACTGAGAACTTCAGGAAGATAAGATGAAGGAAGACATATCAATCCTTATAAAGGGATCATAAGTGGAGAGAGGGAGCAGTTTCAAATTCCTGGGTGGCAAGATCCATGAGGACCTAACCTGGTCCGAACATATTGATGAGTTATAAGCAAGGCAGGACAGCGACTATACATCATTCCGAGTTTGAAGAGACTTGCTATGTCGACAAAAAACACACAAGCACTTCTATAGATGTACTGTGGAGAGCATGCTGAGAGGCTGCATTACTGTCTAGTATGGGACTTGGAGCGGGTGGGGAGTGGCTATTGGACAGAATCGGAAGAAGCTACAGATGGTTGTAAATTTAGTCGGCTTAATTTTGGGTACTAGCCTACAAAATATCCACGACATCTTCAAGAAAGGCAGCTTTATTATTAAGGACCTCCTGCACACAAGGCATGCTATTTTCTCACCGTTATCATTAGCTAAGAGGTACGAACGCCTGAAGGCACAATCTCAGTGATTCAGGAACAGCGTCTTCCCCTCTGCCATCTGATTCCTTCGTGGACATTGGCCTCTTTGAACAACACCTCAATTTTTAAATATATATAATTCTGTTTTTCCCCATGAATTTTAATCTTCTTCTTCTTCGACTGTCCATCGATTTCTATTCCAAAGCCCCTTGTACAGTAATAAGACAGACAGTGTCGTGCCCCCACCATACAGACTCTCTGGGCTTCCAAATCTGATGCTAAGTGGTACACAGGAGCGTAACAGACTTAGCGCATAAGGAAGCTGCCCCGCAGTGACAACTAATTAGTCTAGTGATTCCATCCGTTGACCAACACTCTGCTTCATCCGCATGTCACCAAGGTGACTGTAACATTGACTCTTTTGGATTCATCTGCCACAGACACCATCAGACGCTCTGCTGCCGGCGTCCACGTTAGGTGCTGCCTTTGCCTGAAGAGGCATAACCTGCAAAGCGGCAAAGGCATGCTTATCTCCTTGACATAGCTAGTCACGATCCTGCTACTAGATCTAGTCTAGATTCATTCTCTGGTAGGTCTAACCTAGTCGTGAAGGTGAGGATCCATTCCATTTTCAATTTATTCAATATACGTATACTGTAATTGATTTTTTTATTTTATTACTATTGCTATTAATATTATTGCATTTCTTTTTCTTCTGCATTGAGAATTGCATGGAACCGCTGCTGCCAAGTTAACAAATTTCACGACATATGCCGGTGATAATAAACCTGATTCTGATATAAGTTGATGTGTGTGGTCGAACTGGACCAGAGGAAAAGGCGTGAAAACCGTTCACAAATTATAACAGTGGTCTTGTATTCATGAACATAACCATGCATTTTCCACCTGTTCAAAATCGATCACATGAACAAAGCAATGTGTCAGACGTTTCCTGTCACAGGAGCAGACTTGTACGGAGCAGTCTTCCGTTTTAGGTGCGTAACCCGGTGTATCAACGAATGTACTTATAAACATTAGACTATCATTCTAACATTAGCACAGACGAATATGAAGAGACAAATGAGCTTTGTCGTGCCTAAGTAGAGAGAGTGGAGAACAAGTTTATTTTTGGGCAGAGTAACCCCATTAGTCTGCGTTCAAGTTGCCTTCTGGGCAGAAGGCAATGTTAAGCAATGAGAGTGTTCGCAAGTTTAGTGGAAGCAATAACAACCCATCATTTGTAATATCCTGAAATACATGAGCGGCAAATACATGTGATTGCAAGGATTAGTCTGCCAAATGGAACATATCATGTTGTTTTGCTTTTGAATTTAAATTTATTGTGAGAATCGCAGCGGCGTCTTCAGAGCCACAGAGTCAAGCAATGCAGCGGAACTAAGAGCTCGGAGGGCGGTACTGAGTGTGGGATGGAGGCGGATGTGGTGGTGGCGGGAAGGTGGGAGGTGCGGATGTTTTTACCATTGAGCACGTATTAATTTCATATCCCTCTTACCATGATTTCCTAATCCATAATTGTACCACCCCTGTAACTAGGAAGAGAAATCTAATTGTACATTTCTCATTTCAGGCCGTCCAGTGGATTGTCAGACCGAACAGTCAGGTAAGCTCGCTTAATTTTCACTGAGTGATGGTCTGTGTTGTTGAAACTAATTGTTACGGAGTTTCTGGCTGAGAAGTGTCTGCTCTTTTCATGGAACGACAAGCACCAAACTTCATGCAGAGCAGTCAGCAGAAAAAGTATTTTCAGCTGACTTTATTAATTCCTGAAAGTGAAAAGAAAACTCCCAGTTTTTCATTCCATCCTTTTAGTACTGAGCTGAAGACACATGGAGGATCAGTTCGACTCTTTCTCCAGGAAATTTCCACACCTCCATTAATGTTTGTGTTCGAGTACCTGATTGATGAGGACTAACTACAGTGGAGGCACGGAAAGAGCAGTTCATCAGCAGCTCTCCGAAGAGTAAACAGGAGTCAATGTTCCCTATAAGTTCTGTGAGTGCGCGGCCGCGCACTTAGACTTCGTTGCCACGGAGCTGGATTTTTTTTTTACATTTAAACATTTTAAATGGTGTACAGTTTTAAGGGGTGTGTAAATCTTTTCTTATTAGAGCATGCTAGGTCCGCAAAGCCGTAAAACAAATTAGAGGGAACATTGAAGCAGATCATTTTGTTTTCCTCGGAGACACCCATGTCTTTCCGTAGAATGACTGGTTGACTCTCTGTTCTCTGGACGTTATCTGACCCTTTGATTACTTTCGTTATATTAAGCAGCTTATTGGGGGTTTGCCACAGCCTGATCTCCCCGTTGATCATCACGTTGTTCATGAATAGTTTTAATGTTTGAGGAGTCTTAACTCGTCGCTGTCTATGATATTTTATTTTCTGTTATTTTTCAGAAAGTTCAAAGGTAAGATTGGTGAATGGTGGCAGTCGATGCGCCGGGAGAGTAGAGATTCTCCAGATGGAAACTGGTGGACTGTGGGACATAATGAGTGGAACGAGCAGGCGACGGCTGTGGCGTGTCGGGAGCTGGGCTGCGGCGCCGCGGAGAAAACCCTGGGCAATGCTCACTTTGGGCAAGGATCCGGACCCGTTTTATTTCACTATGTTACGTGCAGCGGGAGAGAGGCCAGTCTGCAAGGGTGTAGAATCTATGAATGGGCTGACTCTGGTTCACATTCATACGATGTCGGCGTTATTTGCGAAGGTAAATATCAGGTTTTTTATACCTGTGGTCCCGCCATTTTGATGTCGTCCGGGATGACTCCGATAGCAAATAAGCGGGGCGGACCACTCTTCGCTTGTGATGTCGAACTAAATCCAATTCACGTCGGGATTATACCCGTCATGTTGGAATTGCATTTCCTGTTATGTACTTCTGCTGTGATGTTAATTAAATACTACCAACAAGTGCATATATAGTCCGGTGTCAGCTCAACTACTCGAAAGAGTCGAGTAACATTTGTGGCGTGAGAGAAAAAGTTGTCGTCAGGACTGTACAGATCAGGACCAGAAACGCCGAGAATTTTCTTTCCCCACAGCTGATGATTGTCACCCTCTTTACTACTATAGTTTGTTTTTATTTGTTCCAGCAACCAGCATTTGCAGCCTTTGATTAATAGTGCAATATGTCACTGAATCAGTCCTGTCCTATCGCCCGCCAAACACTTTCTATACAAGTACCTCGGTAAATGTTCCCTCTCCGGTCTTGTGAATTATTTAGTCTCTCACGTTAAACCTATGTTTTCAGTTTTTAATGCTTTTCTCTTAATGCCGAGAATTTATCTTCCCGGACAGATGATGCTCATGCCGCCGAAATGTTCCCGGTTCCAGCATTTCCAGCTGTTGATTAGTAGTGTGGTACAACACGGAATCAGTTCTCCCACCCCCACCCCCACCAAAAGAAAACAGGCAATAATCGGCCATGACAATCTTCGTTTGTTTGTCCTCACGAGTCCCTATATCCTTCAAAACAATGCCTATCCTTTACCAATCTAAATGGCTTTCAAATATTGTCACTTTACCTGCCTCAACCACTTCCTCATGCTGCTCTCCGTCTACAGACCGTCGTGTAGATGAAGAGTTTGCCCCTCAGGTCCTTGTGAAACATCTGCTATCTCCGCTAAACCTATGCTTTCAGGATTTGATAAATTATTTCTGAAAGTAAAGGACGCTTGTATTCACCATATTTATACCACTCATCCTTTACAAACGATGCAGTTCCCATGGCAGCAACCCAGTTTTACAGCTCAACAGCTTTCATTTCTCAATTGCATGCTGGGTTCAATAGGACAGTACGTAGAGCGTTTGACGGGGAAAGGTCTTCTCGTAATTTGAATCCAAAAGCTCAAGCATGTGTTAGGATACTTCTGGAACATCAGATTTGTTAGCGTCTGTGTTTGCAAAAAAAAAAAAAGCAGGTAATGCATTTAATTCAGCGTTGCGTAAATAGGAAAACATCTATTAAGGAAATTGCTGAAATTATTGAATTTGGAGGTCACCTTCGTCTGACCTTAATGTTGACTTCTCACAAAGTGCGCAAAGGGATGGAATTCGAAACAATTGTACTTGTACACATACAGAAGAAGAAAAACTGGAAAATCAGCTGCAGATTAGATTATTGGTCATACATTTGTGTGTGGTCAACATGTCTCACTAATTCAGTTGAGTGTTTGAAGAGTAGCTGAGAATATCAATGAAGACATACAAGTAAACTTTGGGAATGTTTTTCCATGTCTTCGCATGCCAGTATCTCAGAATGTTCGGGCGTATACATAATGACATAATGTCCTGCACGACAAAGGAGAAAGGAGACAAATAGAGGAAAGATTTTCTTGTGAGCAAACCTGACCAGCGGTGTGCCACAGACATTATTGCTGGGAATTTTGTTTTCGTGATACACACACACACACACACACACACACACACACACACACACACACACACACACACACAAGTCGAGCAGCAGATGGGATTGTCGAACTCAAAGGACCCTGTTTAGTGAAAGATCAAGTATTTGGCCTTAACTAATGAGGAAACCCTGCCCGCAAATACATGGGTAGGGCATTGAAGAATGCAGTCGTACAGAGTGATCTAGGAATAGTGGTTCATAGTTCCCTGCAAGTGGAATCCCATGTGGATAGGGTGGTGAAAAAAGCTTTTGGTATGCTGGCTTTTATAAATCAGAGCATTGACTATAGGAGTTGGAATGCAATGGTAAAATTGTACAAGACATTGTTAAGGCCGAATTTGGAGTATTGTGCACAGTTCTGGTCACCGACTTATAGGAAAGATGTCAACAAAATGGAGAGAGTACAGAGAAGACTTACTGGAATGTTACCTGGATTTCAGCACCTAGGTTACAGGGAAGGGTTGAACAAGTTAGGACTTTATTCTTTGGAGTGTAGTAGGTTGAGGGGGGACTTGATAGAGGTATTTAAAATTATGAGGGGGATGGGTAGAGTTGACGTGGATAGGCTTTTTCCATTGAGAGTTGTGGAGATTCAAACAAGGGGACATGAGATTTAGGCGGCAAATGTTTAGGGGTAACAGGAGGGGGAATTTCTTTACTCAGAGAGTGGTAGCTGTGTGGAACGAGCTTCCAGTCGAAGCGGTAGTGGAAGGTTCGGTATTGTCATTTAAAGTAAAACTGGATTGATATATGGACAGGAAAGGATTGGAGGGTTATGGGCTGGGTGCGTGTCAATGGGACGAGGTGAGAGTAAGCGTTCGGCACGGACTAGAATGGCCGAGCTGTCCTGCTTCCGTGCTGTAGTTATTATATGGTTATATGGAAACAGAGAAAACGGAATATTTATGGAATTTGCATTATGTGGACCAAATGACCAACATAGAGTATGCACCTGGCGATCAAAAGATTGATTGTTACTGACTTTAGAATATTCCTGATCCATTATTATTACCAGCTGTTTTGTTCGCACTTACAATTAACTTCCAACTTGGGTGTGCAAAAGCTTCAGTAAAAATTAATTCACCAGAAATGAATAAATACGGTGCATTCTGTTGTTGGAAAGCCAGGATATCCCTCGGAGAACAGATTGTAACCCAACGATATCAGACCCTGATATCTGCTGAAGATAATATGGTTTGGCTGTACATTGCTATAATTTTCTTTGCCATGTTTGCTGTTCACATCTTTATCAGGTCACAGAACTGCAAGATTGGTGTCCGGAAATGACGATTGTTCGGGAAGACTAGAGTTGCAGTTTGGTGAATCCTGGGGAACGGTGTGTGACCTGCACTGGGATATGAATAACGCCAACGTGGTGTGCAATCAACTGCAATGCGGAGCCGCTGTTTCGGTGCTGAGCGGAGCTTATTTCGGAGAAGGGAAAGACCCTGTATGGAGCAAAACCCTTGCATGTCAAGGCAATGAGTCGAGCCTGTACGACTGTCCATATTATTTAAGGACTCATCATCAGTGCAACCACAAAAATGATGTCAGTCTGACCTGTTCTGGTGAGTGTCGGGTTTCAGAAAAAAAATAAATCTATATTAAGCCTTGATGGTATTTTGAAGGCAAAGTTTGCTTATCAATAACTCTTCCAAATAGTGTTTCATAAATTGCATTGGTGCTGTATCATTCAATATTATTTTGATGTAAAATTGACTGACAGTAAAGGAGGGGGTGTGAGATAATTGAAGATTTACAAGAAAACAACATTAATGATTGAGTTCAATGTGGGGTTCTGAAGGAGGAAATTTAGAATACCTATAATTGGAGACTTTCGAAGGGATGAAGGAAAGAATCTCCTATCAAAACTTAAGTAATAGGCTGATAAATTACGATGGCATTGATCAATCAGTTAGCATATTAACAAAGCACTTGGGCATTATTCACCAATTTACTTAGCTATGTAACTGCACAAAAAAGGAATATTGGACAACGGAGGAGGGGAATTGACTAGCAGATCTTATTTGACGGACGACATGGTAGAACCTACTACAGGCGGTATGATGTTTAGAAAAGAATGCAAACAAAATACATGAAGATAAGTACTCAAAAATATGTTGTGATTTTATAGGTTTGTAAGGAAGTAGAGACGTGGTCCGGTCCTGGGTCCGCGTTTTGGTTCGCAGTCCTCCGGCTCTAGGCTCCCGGTCCTCCGACTGTCCCTTGTCTCGGTTGGACTAAACCGCAAATACCTGATGCTCATCTGGTTGGCTGGGAATTTTAGTGGCCCTGGGATTGTGTGTAGTTGGGGAGTCGTCTTGTGAAGCTTCCCTGGTAAGATTCTGATGGAGCAAATGTCTGGTCGAAGGATGGTACGGCCACCTACCATATTTAGGCTGCTTTGGAGAACCATTGCTTTTTGGTGCCTTGCTGTCAGTAGTCGGCGCTGTCGTTGCGGTATGGAGTCGGTCGTTTCCCGGGCCAGCTGGGCCACTCCGAGCTAGGTAGAGATCCGCTTGTTTCCGTAGCCAGCCAAGATTGCTGGCCGTAACGGCTACTAGCAGCAGACCCGATGCAGAGATGGAACTGTCTGTCGTCCAACGGTGTTTATCTCTTCCTGTCCTCGCCCCGTGGGGTAATTCAGGCCGCTCTGCTGTTGCCCTGCGGGGGAAATTTGTCTTGCCTTCTCCTCGCCTCCGTGGGGTAAGACAGGCCGTCCTGCCATTGCCCTGCAGGGGATTCTGTCTTGTCTTTGCCTCCGTCGGGTAAATCCGGCCATTCTGCCGTTACTTCCTCAAGCCTCAAGCCAAGCCTCGACCCCAGCCTCAAGTCTCTAGCCAAGCCTCAAGAACCCAAGTCTCTCGCCAAGCATCGTCACGTCTTCGCCTGTGTTTGTGGGTCCGAGCCCGAGGCAAGACACATTTTCTGGATCCTTGTCCAGTCTCCTGCTCGGAGTCCACCCCAGGCTCCTTGTTCGGAGAACCTCGTCCTGCTCTTTTCCTAGCACTTCAGAGTCTGCGTACTGTATTTGGGTTCTGATACAAATTCCCTCTACGACAAGTAGGTAGTTCAAGAAGCACTCTGAAATTGAACGGGAGTCAAATGGCGATATTTTCAGAAAACATCATTCAAATGAAATTAGAAACCATATCGCAATAGAAGATAAACATAAAATTCTACAGCAATTGCATACCCTTCGTCCCGCATTGTTATACCGTCCATGTAACCGACTCTAGAAGCTGCCCAGAATGTTCCAAACGCATGGCCCTCTCTTTTTCTATCCTCTTTGGATCCATCTGAGAATCTCTTAAAATATCTTATTTGTATCCCCTTCTACCACCATCGCAGATAGTGCATTCCACTTCACCAGGTACGCTGTGTGTGAAAATACTACGTCTGACATCCTCTAGGACAGTGGTTCCCAACCTTTTTTTGGCCATGCCCCACCTAATCACCTCTAAAATCCTGATGACCCCTGTGGTGATATATAATACTTATTATTCAAAAAGTGAATATCCTATTCACCTGGAGGAAGCCTAAAAGACCATTAACTTGGTTTAAACAAGCTTCCAAAGAATATGGCATTCATGAAAGAGAAAAATAAAAGAACTAAAGGATTGTTAAAGTTCTGGGGAAGAAATTATTAAGAAATTGTAAAAAAAAGAACATTGAGTGATATAATAATAATAATAATAATAATAATAATAATAATAATAATAATAATAATAATAATAATAAAACAAAGCCGAGTCGTTTCTACAGCAGACAAAGGCAGATACACCGTTTAAAAGAGATGACGCAATTTACACACCTTCACACCACCAAGAACCGAAGCCTACTGCAAAAACTAGCATTGGAGCGACCACGTACGAGTTTCTTACGCGTTTGGACTAGTTCATTCTTTTCTTCCTACATCAGTCAATTCATTAATTTAATTATGAAAGCCATTTGATGGTTGTAATGACGGTGATATACTATATATACAGAACATACGCAATTACACATGTACATACACACAAGTATTTTTATGTATGCATACTGTATATACACATATGTATTAACTCGCACACACACTCATACTTACACAGACGTACTAGAAAAAAAATCACTGTTAATAACTCATTCTCGAATTGCCCCCCTTAAAAATCAAATTACCCCCCTGTGGGGCGTACGCCCCACGTTGGGAACAGCTGCTCTAGGACCACTTCCAAGTACCTTAAATCTATGTCCCTTCCTACTACCCATTTCAGCCCTGGGAGAAAAAGCCTGGCTATCCACACGATCAATGCCTTTCATCGTCTTATACACCTCTGTCAAGGCACCTCTTATCCTCGGTCGCTCCAATGGGAAACCGATAAGTTCACTCAACCTAATCTCATAAGTCATGCACTCCAATCCAGGAAGCATTCTTGCAAATCTCCTCCGCACTCTCTCTATTACAGGGAGCCACATACTCCCTGCAGTAATATAGTGTGCATAAAATGATGAGAGACATTGATCGTGTGGATAGTGAGAGGCTTTTTCCCGTGGCTGAAATGGCTAATACGAGTGTGAAGGCGCTTTGAGTTTGGTACAGAGATGTCAGGGCTCAGCATTTTACGCAGAAAGTCGTGAGTGCATGGATTGGGCTGCTGGCGACAGTGGTGGAGGCGGATACAATAGGGTCTTTTAAAAGACTCCTGGATAGGTATATGGAGATTAGAAAAATAGAGGCCTATGGTTACTGTAGGTAATTTCTAAAGTATGGACATGCTCGGCACAGCTCAGTGGGCTGAAGTGCCTGTATTGTGCTGTAGTCTTTCTACGTGCCATGTTCAATGATGTGACCTGAACTGAACACAGTTCTCCAAGTGGGGCTAACTGTCTTGTATTGATTTAACATTAACTCACGGCTATTGAATTCAAATGAGAAAGAAAGAAAACAATAAAATAGTTCAAATAAAACTAAATATTCTAAACTCTAACAAAATGCTGACAAATAACATGAAACAGATTAAACGCTGAAGTCCAAAGAAGATATCATCTGCAGATTCTGGAAATCAAGCGAATGCACTCAAAAATACACGTAGGTTCATGCTCAGAAACGCCCCATGTTTACTATTTTTCCATAGATGCTGGCTGGACGGCAGAGTTCCTCCAGCAACTTGTGTCACTCTTTTGAGACAAAGCCATTTAACAACCAAAGCCTTTCATCACTGCTGCGACAATCGAGTAAAAATGATTTACTAGTTAATAGTTAATATCTAGATGCTTGGAAAATGTTGAAGACATTACCCCCTTCTTGGAAAAAGAACCGCGAAAGATAGGTTATTCAGAAATGTGTCAAAAATTTAAGACGTTGCTTATGTCACGTCATTTCCAAGCATCAATCTACTGCATTAGTGAGGAATGCAATTAGGTCGAAACCCTCTGTAACATCACCATCGGAGTTTCCCGCTGCAGAACCGAGCAGAACACATGTCCGCATTGATCATGCATAGAGGCAAAAAATGAGAAGCCAATAACATAGCCGTTAATGAAACACAAAATGCCTTATGAATTCCGTGCAAATTACGATCAGGCCGGGGAATATTGATAACGTCTTTGCGAAAATATAAGTCGAAACTAGTAGATATAGGAACAGAAATAGACCATTCAGTCCATCGAATCTGCTTTCCCATTTCATCATGTCTGATCCATTTTCCTTTTTCGCCCTAAACCCCTTCTTTCTCCCCATATCACTTCATGCTCTGACTCGTGAAGAAAATGTCAGGCTTTACTTTAATTATACCCTATGATTTGAAGTCCACAGCAGCCTGAAGCAACGAGGTACACTCGCTAGCTAAATAAATTCTCTTTCATCTTCGTTCTAAGAGGACAACCCTTTATGCCAACGCATTGTCTTCTGGTCTTAGACTACCACACCTCTGTACATCGACTCTATCGAGAATGTTCAATATCGGTTTCATTTGGGTCAAGCCTTATTCTTCAGAATTCCAGTGAACACACGCCCAGAAACATCAAAAGCTCGTCATATAATAAGCCTTTAAATCTCGGAATTATTTTCCTAGAACAGGCCATTAAGCCTCAGAGCTAGAGCTGAGGAAGTTCAGAGGTGGCGACGATACGGGAAGATACTTTAATGGCCAGGATCTGCAGGCGAGAGACCAGCATTCTGGCAGGCAGATTTGCCACTGCTACTCGGGTGTGGTTAAACTAAGTAGTGGAGGGGGGGGGGGGGGGGTGTCGACCTGGAAATATAAGGATGGAGTTAAAGAGAAAGACAGAATAAGAAAAGTTAAGGAACACAACAGAATTAACGGGGTAGAACGCTCAGGAAGGGATTGGAGAGTATGGCCAAGTGCAATAGGATTCGACGTGGAAGTTGAGGGGAGTACTGGATTAAAAGTATTCTACGTGAATACAGGAAGTGTAAGAAAAAACTGTGGATGAGCTTGAGGCTCAGTTGGTACTTGGCAAGTATGATTTTGTAGGAATAACAGAGACATGACCAGTATTGGGAAAAATATTCAAGGGTATGCGACCTATCGAAAGGACAGACATGTGGGCAAAGGGGGTGGGGCTGCTCTGTGGGCGAGGATTGAAATTCAGTCCCTTGCGAGAGGTGACATAGAGATGTAGAGTCAGTATGGATAAACCTGAGAAATTGTAAGGGGTAAAAGACCATAATGGGAGATATATATAGGCCCCCAATCAGTAGCCTGTATATAGGGTGCAGGTTGAATCAAGAGTTAAAATTGGCATGTCGCAAAGGTAATGCTGCGGTTGTTAATGGGGGATTTCAGCATGCAGGTAGACGGGAAAATCGGGTTGGTATTGGCGCCCATGAAAGGGAGTTTGTGGAGTGCCTCCGAGATGGATTCTGGAGCAGCTTGTACCGGAACCTACCAGGGAGAAGGCAATTCTGGATTTATTGTTGTGTAATAAACAGGATTTGATAAGGGAACTCGTGGTAGTGACCGTAATATGATAAGTTTTAATCAGCATTTGAGAAGGAGAATGGAAAATCGGGAGTGTCAGTATTACAGTTGAACAAATGGGACTATGGAACCATGTGGGAAGAGGTGGCCAAGGTTGACTGGAAAGATACCCTAGCAGGAATGACAGTGGAGCAACAATGGCATGTATTTCTGGAGACAATACAGAAGGTGAAGGATCAGTTCATTCCAAAGAGGAATATAGATTCTATGGGGAGTAAGGGATAACCGTGCCTGACAAGGAAAATCAAGGACAGTATAAAAATAAAAGAAAAGAAGAATAAAATAACAAAGATGAATTGGAAGCCAGGGGATTGGGAAACTTTTAAAGAGCAACAGGAGATAACTAAAAAGGCAATACGGGGAGAAAAGATGAGAACGAAGGTAAGCTATCAAGAATATAAAGCAAGATAGTCAACACTTCTTTAGGTATGTGAAGACGAAAAACAAATAGTTAAGATCAAAATTGCACCCTTGAAGACAGAAACGGATGAATTTATTATTGGGGAACAAGGAAATGGCAGGCGGATTGAACAGGTACGTTGGATCTGTCTTCACTAGGGAAGACACAAACAATCTCCCAGATGTATCAATGGCTAGAGGACCTAGGGTAATGGAGGTACTGAAGGGAATTCACATTAGGCAGAAAATGGTGCTGGGTAGACTGATGGACTGAAGGCTGATGAATCCCCACGGCCGGATCGTCTGCATCCCAGGGTACTTAAGGAGGTGACTCTAGAAATCGTGGACGCATTGGTAATAATTTTCCAATGATCTATAGATTCAGGATCAATTACTGTGGATTGCAGTTTAGGTAATGTTATCCCACTTTTTAAGAAAGGAACGAGAGAGAAAACGGAATTATAGACCAGTTATCCTCACATCAGTGGTTCAGAAGATGCTGGAGTCAATTATAAAAGTTGAAATAACGGCACATTTGGATAGCAGTAACAGGATCGGTCCGAGTCAGCATGGACTAACGAAGAGGAAATCCCGCTTGACTAATCTTCTGGAAGTTTTTGAGGATGTAACTATGAAAATGGACGAGGGAAAACCAGTGGATACAATGTACCTGGTCTTTCAGAGGACCTTTGATAAGGTCCCACATGGGAGATTAGTGGGCCAAATTAGAGCAAATGGTACTGGGGGTAGGATACTGACATGGGTAGAAAATTGGTTGGCAGATAGGAAACAAAGTGTAGGCATTAACAGGTCATTTTGAGAATGAAATGCAGTGACTAGTGGGATACCGCAATGCTTGGTTCGGGGACCGCAGCTATTTATAATATACATTAATGATTTAGATGAAGGGATTAAAAGTAACATTAGCAAATTTGCAGATGACACTAAGCTGGGTGGCAGTGGATAATGCAGGGTGACTTGGACAGGTGAGTGGGCAGATGCTTAGCAGATGCAGATTAATGTGGATAAATGTGAGGTTATCCACTTTAGAGGCAGGAACAGGAAGGGAGATTACTATCTTGATGGTGTCAAGTTAGGAAAATGGGAAGTATCTAGGTGTCCTCGTACATCAGGCACAGAAAGTAAACATGCAGGTACAGCAGGCAGTGAGGAAAGCTAATGGCATGTTGGCCTTCAGAACAAGATGAGTTCAGTATAGGAGCAAAGAGGTCCTTCTTGACTATTGTGTGCAGTTTTGGTCTCCAAATTTCAGGAAGGAAATTCTTGCTATTGAGAGAGGGCAGCTTAGGTTCACGAGGTTAATTCCCGGGATAGCGGTACTGTTATATGTTGAAACACTGGAGCGATTGGTCTTGTATACACTGGAACTTAGAAGGATGAGATGTTATCTAATTGACACAGATAAGATTATTAACGGATTGGACACGCTATAGGCAGGAAACATGTTCCCGATGTTGGGCGAGTACAGAACCAGAGGCTACAGTTTAAGAATAAGGGGGTAGGGCATTCAGAACAGAGTTGAGGGAAAACATTTTCACTCAGAGAGTTGTGGATCTGTGGAATGCTCTGCCTCAGAAGGCAGTTGAGGCCAATTCTCTGGTTGCTTTCAAGAAAGAGTAAGATAGAGCTCTTAAAGGTAGCGGAGTCAAGGATATGGGGAGAAGGCAGGAAAGTGGTGTTGATTGTGTATGATCAGCCATAATGTCAGTGAATGGCGGCGCTGGCTCGAAGTGTCGAATGCCCTAATCCTGCACCTATTGTCTATTGTCTATTATCTACCGTTTATTTATCAACAGAATCTGATTAGAAGGCAGAATGGTGCTGTGAATGGGAAATTGTGTTTAACAGAACTTTGTAAGGATTTTAAAAAAAGATTTAACAAAATGTGTAAATGAAGGTAGGTGATGTTGTACATGAGATTTCAGCAAAGGCATTGATGAGGTTCTACATGGCAGCCTGGTTTGAAAGATTCCCTTGTCCATTGTTCCCTCCCCACTGATCTCCCTCCTGGCAATTATCCTTGTAAGTGGAGGAAGCGCAGCACCTGTCCCTACATCTACCACACCCCATTCAGGGTCCCAAACAGTCCTTCAATACTTCACCTGTGAGTATGCTGGCTTCATCTACTGTATTCAGTGCTTCCGATGTGTCCTGCTGTTTATCAGTAAGACCCGGCGTAGATCGGGAGTCCTTTTCAGCGAGAAGGTACACTCCGTTCTTCAAAAAAAAAAAGAGTGGGGTCTCCCAGCGGCCATCCATTTCAATTCTGCTTCCCATTCCCATTCTGCCATGAGCCTCTTCCTGTTGCCGCGATGAAGCCACACTCTGGATGGACGAATATTCCCTCATATTTTGTCTGGGTAGCCCCAACCTAACCCGATGGCATGAACATTGAATTTTTCGAACTTCCGCTAATGTGTTCTCCTCCCCTTTACCATTCGCCATTTCCAATACGCTCTCACACTTCATCCTCCTGCCTGCCTGTCACCTCTCTCGGATGAACCTCCCGCTTTGCTTTCTTCCATTGTCCTCTGTAATCAGCTTGCCCCTTTTTCTAGACCTGTATGAAGCCAATTTTCCAGCTTCCCCCTACTGGTGGCTGCTATCTCATTGTGCTTTATCCTCCCCACACTTTCTTACCCTGAATCGTCATCTTTTTATCCCAGTCCCAATGAAAGGACGCCGCCCTAAGTGTGCACGAAACGTGGACTGTACTCTTTTCCATTGATGCTGCCTGGCCTGCTGGGTTTCTCCAGCATTTGGCGTGTATTGCTTGGATTTCCAGCATCCATAGATTTTCTCATGTTTATGATAAGACCTCATAATGTATTGGAGAAAAAATGTTCTGGTTCAACGAGGTGAAGAACGTATCTGCATAGTATGTACCTTCAGTGCGTTCAATTTCGATGAATTTTCCTGCGGAGAAACCGTTGTCAGGTAGCCATGTGGAGAAGTTGAAAAATCAACCAGTTTCTCAATTTTATTATTTAATCTGTTTTTATTGAGAGTAATTAACTGCCTTCAATTATTACTAAAACAGGGAAGAATGGACCACGCTTGGTTGATGGGAAGAGCAGATGCTCTGGCCGTGTGGAAGTCCTGCACGGATGCCAGTGGGGGACACTTTGTGATGAATACTTTAGCCTGGAAGATGCTGCCGTGGTTTGTGAACATATACAGTGCGGAGCAGTAAATGCAACTCCTAGAGGTGCTACCTTTAGCGAAGGAAAAGGACCATTGTGGAAGGATGACTACCGTTGTCTAGGGAACGAGACCCGATTAACTGATTGTCCAGTCTCAGCCTGGGGTCAGATTAACTGTTCACATTGGAATGACGCTGGTCTCATCTGCTCTGGTGAGTCACAAAGAATGTCGGACAGAAAGTAACTACTCATTGGTCGTAGAAATTTTCTCAAAGGTGATGTTTTAAATCATTTAACGATTTTGTTTTTTAGTTGTGATCACGTCTGTTTAAGATTAAGACGATTGTTACAGCTCCTTAACTTTAAAAACACAAGCCATGAATCCATTTTAGATTTATTAGAAATAGACAGTGCTTTAGTATAGAGTGAATGATTCTGAAGTTAGAGTCTAATTGTGTATAAGACAATATATTTATTAGTATAGTAGTTTTTGGCACAATGTAAAATTACACAAATATAGGAATATATTATCTATGCAGAGACTACCTGGGATATAGATTTTAAAAATGAGTAGACAAAGGTCAATAAGAAATAAAGGACCCCATTACAATTCGCTCTGGATGAACAGAGTCTGGCATTGTTACTTAGAACATAGAATATTACAGCAAAACACTATTCCTTCGGCGCATCATGTTTTGCCGACCACATTAACCTACTGTACTATCAGTCCAATCTTTTGCGACTGCACAACCATTCATTATTTTTCTATCATCCATGTCCCTACTGTATCTCCCTCTATTTGCACCAGTAGCAGGCCGTTCCGTGCACACTACTCGGCTCTCTGCGTAAGAAAAGCTCAGCTCTGATATCTTCCCTTTTCTTTCCTCGATTCGCCGTAAGGTTAATCCTGTATGTAATCGCCCCTTTGACCTTCGGGAAAAGTCACTGTCTATCCACACTACATAAGGCTCTTACCATTTTTTTACACCTCGATAAATTCCCAGCCTGGTCTGCTTCACTCAAAGAGGGAAAGAAAAACAGTCCCATTATGTTTTGTGTGTGCGAGTTCCTCGCCCTCACGTCTCCTAAACAGAAGCAGAAAAGCGCTCCTGGGATGCTTGAGTTTAATGTTCGGGAACAAAATAAAGAGATTTATGAAACAAATCAGTGCCAACAGCGTAGCTTTGACGGGGGATCAGAATACATAACACATTCAGTAGTTATCAATATGTTCGAAGTTAAAACAGTATACTTCATATTTCCAGTTCCGGAGATGAAGTGCAGAAAGCGTGTTTAAAGCTGAAATGGACTGAAAAACTTTACTGATGTTGCTCGCAAGCTAAGTCACACGTGGGGACATTTGTGTATAAAACAAACTCCGCTGTAAAATCGGAAAAAAATGTATGTTGAATACTCTCGATTGATATTAACTGTTTTATCTAACTTCTTCGATATCGTGGCTGAAAAGTGGTCTTTGAGACTGAGCGATGGAGGAGGCCGCTGCGATGGCCGATTGGAAGTTTATGATAATGGCACCTGGTATAGAGTGCAGGATAAAATTTGGAACCTCAATGATGCAAATGTTGTCTGTAGAGAACTGCGCTGCGGCTTCGCCACATCCGTCTACAACTCCTCAAGGTACAGAGAAACTGCACGGCCCATGCTGGTGACCGAAGGTCGATGTGATGGAAATGAGACGTATCTGCGAAACTGCAAAACTTCTTTCTTGCAAAGGTCTTCTGCTAACATCACGGGCGTTGGTGTCCGGTGTTCAGGTGAATATTGTCAAAAACGTGCCAATAATAGCTTGTAAACTGGTGTGGCCATTAATAATGCATCAAGAAATTCGGAACCATTCAGGCATACGGATCGGTATGTTGCCAGATCGGTGCAAATTTCCAAATTGAAGTATTTCAATTTTATACTACAATGAACCCCGACCACAGCACCGCATACCCCACGAACACACAGCGCCTCCCAATGCCACGGTCCATATACTCTACAGCATTTATAGATTTCAGAGTGTAAGTACAGGGTGAAAGCCCATTTTGCAGGCTGTATAGTTACGAGAATGAAGTTTCATATGTGTGTGTGTATATATATATATCTATATCTATATCTATCTATCTATCTATCTATCTATCTATATATAGGAAACTCTCAGACTGAACTCTCATTATGAGGTCTTTCAGTGAATATGGTGTGCTGTATTTTATACATTCGCTGACAATGAAAATATCATTTTGTTCAAGGGATGCTGGTTACAGCAATTAAAACGCAATCTATGGAAAAATATCAGTTAGTGGCAGCGCAGCGGTGATACTGTAGCGCGCAGAAACTGCAATAGTTTGGTTGTGAAACTATCCGTCTTTATTTTCGTGTGCATTACCACAGTCAATAGATGTGCGTTTATTACCCTCGTAAAGAGATGTCTGCTTGACTGCAGACAAAACAACAGTGAATGGACTGCGATGAGGGTTCATCTATTTGTATATTCATCAAAGAAAAACATTATATCCCAGAACATTTCTCTTATCGTGTAGACAACAACTCTAATACATACTCTCCAATACTCACTAGTGTGTGTGTGTGTGTGTGTGTGTGTGTGTGTGTGTGTGTGTGGGTGGCTGTGGACTATGGAAACAATGACAGTAGGACGGGTATCAGACGGTGATGATGACTGGCAAATGAGATGGTATCAGAGGGGACGGAGAACGGGGAAAGGGGAATGGAGAAAGAGAGAATAGAGAGCGGCTGTTGGAGAAATTACCAGAAGTGGCAGGTATTTCTTCCGGGTTAAGGAGGGCGGAATTTTGATCACCTTGACGTTCATGGGGAATGCAGTTTTCGGATTAAACTTCGGATATTTCAGCCTGATGCTGCAGGTGCAAGATTTGCCAAGAAAAGAGCAACGAAACAGAATAGTTAAGCGGCTGATGTCTGGACTTATTTCACGGTAAATGACTTATGTTTAGAGGATCAAAACATGGGTCAATTGTGACGCTACGAATTTTCAGTGTTTATCCGATAATTGCCATTAGATTCACGTCGAGCGAAATTCTCAGAGATTTTCTTTGTATGCGTTTGTGTGCACTACTGCTTTAAAATGAAATATGATATAATTTGCTCATCCAGCCAGATGTGCATGGACAGTGCTGCACGGAATTCAATTATTTCGTATTTATGTTGCACGGATATGTTTTGTACTCAAATATTTAATGTAATGCGATTTTGCAGTCATGCGACGATAATTGGGCTGATATAGTACAGTGATTTCCGAAATGGAGTACTGGTGGAGAAGTTGATCTGTGAGTGAATGTCCCGTTCAGAAAAAAAAAATAGATCAAAACTACTTCGAATACCAAGTGTTACCACCGTTTTCATACTTACCCAAAAAGCACATCTTCATTATGACGATATAATGAAATGGAGCTGTTACGTGAGACTTCATACGTCCCTTTAGCAAAGATCCTTCCTCTACCAGGGATGAGGTTCTTCTGGTTTATTTTGACATTTTCTAAGCACTGTTTTTATTCCATGTTGGAGGTTGGGTTTGTCCGTGACAGAGTTGCTTACGATACCATAGCAAAAGCATGCTATCAATTGAGAACCAAGTAGACAATCTGCTAATTAAACTCTGAAAATGTAAACGCTATTGATGTTCACCCCAAATAATTATATATAGTATTTGGATACTAGACAACGGTCAAATTTTGAGATGGCTGTAGTAGCAGTAAGAGCACAGAAGTTATTATTAATTGGGGAAACCAACAACAACAGCAACAACAACAAGAAAATCATCAAATGTATTGTGAAAAGTTGATATTTTCTGGTATGAACACAAGGAATAGAAGTTAATATTTACACTTAAAACAGCACTTGCAACATTTGAAATATATGTCAATTTAAACAATATTTGAAACTCCATCTTAATGAGGTATGGATGTAAATGGCTGGCAAGACACAAACGTCCCTGGAAAGTCACAGCAGTTGTGTGCACTACTCGTTGGGAAAGAAAAAAAAAAACAAAGGAAGAGGCAGCCAAAAGAGCTAGCGATATGTTTGTTCATCAAAAGCAATCAGTTGCCTGTCTTTTTTTTTTCTACAGAATTATGAGGATCTGGTTTGGCTGATGACTATCCTACGGATAATTTCCAACACTCAATTTCCACGATGGTCTTTGATCTGCTGTTTGATATGAATTATATTAATTGGCAAAGTCTATCATTCATTATTCAGTAGAGTTTACACCGGAACCCTATCTGCACGATTAACGAAGCACTCACTTAACATCCCTGAAAATACAGATAACAATGATGTATCACAATCTAAAAAATGATGTAGTTCTGTTGTAGACTGATTGAGTTCCTGTATATGTGAAGACATCATGCCGAGTAAGACACGAGTCCATGAACATCAGTTCCTTATCAATTCCTGGCAGAATGTGACTAATTGGATCACCCCATACTTGATATTGTGATTGGACAGCCGTAGATCTTGGGCAGGAGGAACAGTGGTAATATTCTCTCCTCCCAGCGATATGGTCCAAAGTTCTTTCCACTGCTTTGGAAGAGGAATACATCCTTCAAGTTACAGGGAACCACTCTGATATCGACCATGCTTCAGACAGTGAAAATGTCAGATTAGAAGAAATACCACCAGCCACCCCCTACCCCCCTCCGGCAGAGTAAAGTGGCAAATGCCTGCCACCATGATTGATCTATGGTACTACATGCGGTACAATGGTGAAAGAGAAGCTCCACCTGGGACATTGAATGCCCAACGTTCTATGCAGGGCGTAAATGTGAAGTGCCATAACCTGGTTCAGACAAAAACCAGTGACTGTGCGCGCAGTTCAGTCGAACGATCAAATCCGCGCTGCAGCCTTACTAAATTCTTACAAACTTTTGGTTTTGAATTTATACTTCAGCAACTTCAACTTCCAACATGCTGTGAAATGATTGCACAATTATTTTCAAACCTTAATATCAGAAGAAGTTTCATAAATGAAAACGAGGTGATGAGCTCAATTTGTAATGCAATGAGTAACCTTGTATGTTTCTGTTCAACAGACCACATGCAGTTAAGGCTATTCGGAAGTGAAGATGCATGTGCTGGAAGACTGGAGGTTTATTACAATGGATCCTGGGGAACAGTCTGTGATGACTCCTGGGATCTGGTTAATGCTAACGTGGTATGTAGGCAACTAAGGTGTGGTTATGCTTTGGAGAAAAAAAAAACTCCGAACTGTGGACGAAGCACTGGAGAAATTTGGTTGGATGAAGTGAGATGTTCGGGTCATGAAAAGTATCTCTGGACATGTCCTTCGGCGCTGTGGGGCTATCATGACTGCAGCCATAAAGAAGATGTGACAGTGGAGTGTTCCGGTAAGCGTAATTACACTATGCCGATTTTCTGCAATGTGGTATTGGAGTCTTCACTTTGGAGACGTGTTAAACGATTTATAGCACACATTCGGGTCATTGAAACGTAAACACAGAAACATAGAAATCTCAGAATCAGAATCAGACTCTAATCGCCAAGTACCTTGTGCACATACAAGGAATTTACTTCCGGCAGATGTTGCCTCTCTGCTCATAACACTAATAATGATAAATAAAAAATGAAAATATAGATTATACATACAAGTAGTGCAATCCAAGTAAAAGTTAGCCGACAGTTAACCGGCAGTTAACTGTTCTGCAAAGTGACCGCAGTAGGGAAAAAACTTCTCCAGTGCCTATTAGTCTTAGTCTGGAGGGATCTGAAGCGCCTACCAGACGGAAGCAGTTCAAACAGTCCATGAAATCAATAGCACTTTACAGGCCTTTCGGCCCACACTGTTGCGCCGACCATGTAAACTACTCAAGAAACTGCCAACAATATCCCTACCAAATAGCCTATATTTTTCTAAGCTCCATGTACCTATCTCGACCACCGACACTGACACTGAATTCCACGCGTCCGCCAGTAAATCACAGACAATACTGTTGCAGTAAGAGGCGAGTGGGTATAAAAAAATAAGTTGATGCGGAACAGCCATTTTGATTATTAGGGGGACCAGAACGGCACATTTGCTCGCAGATGTTGAACAGACTGATCATGCTGTGAAGAGGAGACAAAATTGTTAACGACGCCAATAGTACATGCAAGATGTTAGAATCGAAAGAGTGAAAGATAATCTTTGCGTAAACTGCAAAGACTGAGTACAATTATAGAGAAGACAACAAGGTCGCTTCTCAAGCAATTGCATCAGGAAGCGCCCTATTATCTAATGGGGGCTGTCAGCAGAATGGACACTGAAGGAGAAATTATTTCCAAAGGCTGAAAGTTTTCACTGATTGTGACATTTTGCATGGACCTTTACCGTTTATTTCCGACTATTTATTTCTTGCAGCTCCGCTTATTCTCGCTATCATACCTGAGCAGGGGAAAAATAAACAAAAACCTCTTCCCCATTTTCAAACAAAACATTCTCAGATTTAGTGCCTGAACTTGCCTGAAGACCAGCAGAAGTGTACTACCAGTCCCACGTTTCCGTTCCTCCAAATTCCGTAATTAACAAGATTATATATTTTTGTTAGCAACAAGGACTAGCTACAGCACAATTCGGCCCACAACGCTGTGCCGAATATGTCACTACCGTAGAACTGCCGAGGCTTTACCCATCGCCCTCTAATTTTCTAGGCTCTATGTAACCATACAGGAGTCTCTTAAAATATTCAGTCCTTTCCTCTCCACCACTTCCGCCGGCAGCCCATTCTACACACTCACCACCCTGCGTAAAAAAAAACTTACCCCTGATATCTCCTTTGTATCTACTTCCAAGCAACGTAAAACAGTGCCCTCTGCAAGTAGCAATTTCAGACCTGGGAAAAAGCATTTGACGATCCAGACGATCAATCCCTCTCATCATCTTATGCACTGTACCTCTATCAGGTCACCTCTCATCCTCTGTCGCTACAAAGAGAAAAGGCGGAGATCAGTCAATCTATTCTCATAAGGCATGCTCCCCAATCAAGGCAACATACTTGTAAATCTCCACAGCAGCCTTTCTATGATTTCCATGTCCTTCCTGTGGTGCTGCGACCAGAATTGAGCACAGCACTCCAAGTGGGGTCTGACTAGTGTCCTATATAGGTGTAACATTGCCTCTCGACTCTTAAATTTAATCCCACGATTGATGAAAGCCAATGCACCGTATGCCTTCTTAATCACAGAGCTGCGTAACAGTTTTGAGTGTCCTATGGAGTCGGACCCCAGAATCCCTCTGATCCTCCATACTACCGAGAGTCTTACCATTGATACTATATTCTGCCATATTTGACCTACCGAAATGAACCACCTCACACTTATCCGGACTGAACTCCATCTGTCACTTCTCAGCCCTGCTTTGCGTCCTATCAATGTCCCGTTGGATTCTCTGACAGCCCTCCACAAAGCCATCCATAACATCCCCATAACAACCCCAACATTTGTGTCAGCTGCAAATTTACTAAGAGAACCCAGCACTTACTCATCCAGGTCATTTATTAAGATCACAAAGAGTAGGGCTCCCAGAGCAGATCCCTGAGGCACAGCATTGGTCACCGTCCTCCATGCAGTATATGGCCCGTGTACAACCACAGTTTGTCTTCAGAAGGCAAGCTGGTTCTAGATCCACAAAACAATGTCCCCTTGGATCCCATGCCTTATTACTTTTTCAATAAGCCTTGACTAAGGTACCTTACTAAATGGCTTACTTAAATCCATATACACTGCATGTACGGCTCTAACTTCACCGATGTGTTTAGTCAAACCCTCAAAAGATTCAACCAGTCTCGTAAGGCACTAGCTGCTTTTGACAATCCCCAATCATATTACGCCTAACGACATGTTCATAAATCCTGCCTCTCAGGATATTCTCCATCAGATTACCAAATCCTGAAACAAGACTGACTGGCCTATAGTTTCCTGGGCTATCCCTACTCCCATTCTTGTATCAAGGGACAATATCTGCAGTTCCCAATCCTCCGCAACCTCTCCCCTCCTCATTGATGATACAATGATAACTGCCAGAGGCTCTGAAATATCCTCCCTCGCTTCCCACAGAAGCCTGGGGTAAATCACCTACGGTCCCGGTGAATGATCAAACTTGAAGCTTTCCGAAAGCTCCAGCACATCGTCTCTCTTAATATCAGCATGCTCAAGCTTTTCAGTGTCCTGCAAGTCATCACTACAATCACCAAGATCCTTTTCCTTTGTGAAAACTGAAGTAAAGTATTCATTAAGTACCTCTGCTATATCTTCCGGTTCCATACATACTTCCCCACAGTCACACTTTATAGGTCCTATTCTTTCACGTCTTATCCTCTTGCTCTTCAGATACTGGTGGAATGCTTTGGGATTTTCCAGAATACTGCCCATCCAGGTCTTCTCATGGCCCCTTCTGGCTCTCCTAATTTTCTTCTTAAGATCCTTCCTAATAGCCTTATGTTAGGAGGCATGGGTTCCAAAGGGACATTACTTTGTGGATCGAGAACTGGCTTGTAATGTTAGAGATCTTCTAGATCTCTAACATTACCTAGCTCTCTGAAACTTTTGTAAGCTTTTCTTTTCTTCTTGTCTAGATTTATTTTAACCTTTGTACACCAAGGTTCCTGTACCCTACCATAACTTCCCTGTCTCATTGGAACGTACCTGTGCAGAACTCGACACAAGTATCCCCTGAACGTTTGCCACATTTCTTCCATTCTTTTCCTTGAAAATATCTGTTTCCAATTTAAGCTACCAATTTCCTCCTTGATAGTCTCGTAATTCTCCTAACTCCAATTAAATTTTTTCCCAACTTATCTGTTCCTATCTCACTCCAATGCTATTGTAAAGGAGACAGAATTATGATCACTATCTCTAAAATGCTCTTCCACTGAGAGACCTAACACCTGAGCAGATTTTTTTTCCCAATACCAAATCAAGTACAGCCTCTCCTCTTGTAGGAATTTCTACATCTTGTGTCAATAAACTTTCCTGAAAACACCTAACAAACTCCAAACTATCTAAACCCCTTGCTCCAGGGAGATGCCAATCGATTTCTGGGAACTTAAAATCTCCCATCACTTCAGTTCTGATATTATTACACCTTTTCAGGATCTGTTTCTCTATCTGATCCACGATGCTCCTGTCACTATTGGGCGGCCTATAAGAAACACCCAGTAAAGTTATTTTACACTTCCCGTTCCTAACCTCCACCCACAGAGACTCCACAGACTATCCCTCCAGGGTGTCCATCTTTTCTGCAACCGAGGCACTGAACTGACCAACAGTGCCACGCCCACACCTCTTTTGCCTCCCTCCCTGTCCTTTCCGAAACATCTAAACCTGATACTTGAAGTACCCATTACTGTCCTTGAGCCATCCAAGTCTCTGTAATTAACACCACATCATATCTCCAAGTACTGATCCACGCTCTAAGCTCATCGCATTGTTCACAACACTCTTTGCGTTAAAATAGACGCATCTCAAACCTTCGATCTGAGCGCGTTCCTTCTCTATCACCTGCCTATCCTCCCTCTTGCACTGTCTGCAAGCTTTCTCTATTCGTGAGCTAACCTCCTCTTACTCAGTCTCTTCATTTCGGTTCCCCTCACCCTAGCACTTCTAGTTTGAACTTTCCCCTAAAGCCTTAGCAAACCTCCCCGCCAGGTTATTGGTCCTCCTTGGATTTAGGGGCAACCCGTCCTGTTTGTTACAGGTCATACCTGTCCGAAAAGAGGTCCCAATGAACTAGAAATCACAATCCCTGCCCCCTGCTCCAAACCCTCAGACACGCATTTGTCCTCCAACTCATTGTATTCATATTCTCAATGTCACGTGGCACAGACAGTAATCCCGAGATTAATACCTTTCAGGTCCTGCTTCTCAACTTCTTTCTTAACACCCTGTAGTCTGTTGTTCCCTGATTTCCTTACCTGTCCACACGTTACGTTCCCTTATGAGTGTTTCTTGCGATTTCAGTTGTTTTGAGGTATCGCAAATATCTATCTCGTGCCTTTTTTATTTATAAAAACAAGTAAAGTTTTCTACCGTACGAAAATATTATTAGTACGGTTGCATTAACTACTTTGTTATCAGAACACAAAGAGATGCGCCTTGTGAAAGGAAAACACAGCTGCGAAGGGAGAGTGGAAGTGCGGTACCATGGGAGATGGGGAACAGTTTGTTCCGAAGAACTGGATAGTGAAGCTGCGAATGTGATCTGCAAGCAAATGAACTGCGGAACCTTGGAATCTATCGACTATTACTCCCAGAAATACGAAAAAGGATCTGATCCAATATGGCTGGATGGAATAAAATGTCTCTCGTACGAGTCGACTCTTTGGCAGTGTCATGCAAAACCTTGGGGGAAACACGACTGTCAATATAACTCACATGCAGGTGTTGAATGTAAAGGTAAAAGATGGAACACACTATATGGCGATTTGTATTCTAAACATCGTTGTTAAAAATAAATAGACAAAATTTTTCTCTTCTCATCAGAGGCCAAAAAACCGGACCGGTCCAGTGTAAAGGTTTGCGAAGCACGCAATATATCTCAACCTGTTTATGCAGCAGGTAATCTAAACTACAAGTTGCAATATCATTTTAAATTCCATTTCGAAGTTATGATTAATGCAACATCAGTGTTTTCTTCTGCATTAGAACCAACGTTGCGCGTTTCTGGCGGCAACACCAATTGCTCTGGAAGGTTGGAGATAAAGTTCAATAATATCTGGGGCACGATATGTGATGATTCCTGGGATCTGGCCGATGCCAATGTGGCGTGCAGGCAGTTGGGTTGTGGCTCTGCCCTTTTGACTGGAGTGCCGGATAAAATTATCCAGGACGTCGGCGATCTTTGGTTGGACGAAGTGAAATGCAAAGGAAGTGAATCTTTCCTGTCCAGTTGTCCTTCCTCTCCACTCGGTCAGCATGACTGTGATCATAAGGAAGATGTCTTTGTTGTTTGTTCAGGTAGGTGTCCTTGGACAATTTCCACGTTATATTCAACTGATTTGTAAACATCGTAATCATAAACAATTGAGAAAGAAAATCTTAAGAAGACGAATTTGTTAATGATTGTTCAAAAATTCTTTTCACAACAGAGTCCGCACCTCCCACTGGTCCAATCGGTTCAGGTATTTAATATTATGGCATTTTTCCTTTATTCGATCTCGAATCTTGTTTAATTAGATTTTTAATTCGGTATTTAGATCTGAAAAGGACTGATTTTCCGTTCTTATAGACAGACAGACAGACAGAGGTACTTCATTGATCCCGAGGGAAATTGGGTTCTGTTACAACGGCACCAACCAGGAATAGTGAAGAAATATAACATTATAAAATCATAGATAAATAAATAATAAGATAATCATGCCATGTGGAATTAAATCCAGGAGCAGCCTATTGGCACAGGATGTCTGACACTCCGAGGGAGGAGTTGTTAAGTTTGATGGCCACAGGTAGGAATGACTTCCTCTGACGCTCAGTGTTACATCTCGGTGGAATGATTCTCTGGCTGAATGTACTCCTGTGCCTAACCAGTACATTACGGACTGAATGGGAGTTATTGTCCAGGAAAGCATGCAACTTGGACAGCATCCACCTTTCAGACACCACCGTCTGAGAGTCCGGTTCCACTGCCACAACATCACTGGCCTTCTGAATAAGTCTGTTGTTTCTGTTGGTGTCTGCTACCTTTAGCCTGCTGCCCCAGCACACAACAGCAAACATGATAGCAATGGCCACCACAACCTCGTAGAACATCCACAGCATAGTCCGTCAGATGTTAAAGGACCTCAGTGTCCTCAGGAAGTAGAGACGGCTCTGACACTTCTTGTAGACAGCCTCAGCGTTCTTTGACCAGTCCAGTTATTGTCCGTTCGTATCCTCAGGTATTTCTAATCCACACCATGTCCACACTGACCCCTTGAATGGAAACAGGGATCAATGTTGCCTTAGCCCTCCTCAGGTCCACCACTAGCTCCGTAGTCTTTTTCACATTAAGTTTCAGATGATTCTGGTTGCACCATGTGACGAAGTTTCCCACAGGGTATCCTTTGTTAATTACAAAGGATATCCGGAGCGGTTAACATTTCTGCTGTAATCTTAAATGCCCAAGCAACTGTTTGGATCAGGATGTTGTAAAATTCTTAAAACTAATATATCCAACTCCTGCCAAATATATCGGGGAGATTACCTTATCTGAATATCGGGTGAATTGACTCATTATTGAGTATACAGAAAGTACCTTCAAATGAGTTCTAACTGAAACGTTGACGAATTTCCACTATGTATTAGGAAAATCTTAGCTGATGCTTGTGTAGATAGTTACAAATAATACATATAATTTGTTGGATGAATATCATCTGCGACTTGGAGAATAAGCGCATATAAGTCCTTGATATGTTAATGCTGAAGCATTTGCTATTTTCTAAGTTCGTGCTGAAATCATGGAGATGAGTCATATCCAGTGAATTTCATATCAGCATTGCACTTCCAAGCAAATCCGTCACCATATTCCGGACGTTGCGAGGTAACACCTCCCTCGAAAAGTATATCGTTGGAATCCGACCAACAGACTCGTAATCGAACCACCAATGTTCCACAACTCTGTCTTCTCTTTCCCTATCGTACTCCTTGCAAGTTCACTGCTGCGTGGCCACATAATGCTCTAATCCCTTTACATGTTTGCACAACATAAAAAGCCATATCACAATAACGAGGAGTAGGTGTACAGGAAGGAGAAAGGAGGCTAAGTGATATCGGGTCATTAAAACCGTTCCCTCAAGTTCAGCAAAACAAAAAAGGGTATTTGTGACTGCAGAGATGAGTTTTATTTATTTCAACCATATTGATTATGAGTGCGTGGGAAGTGTCAGTAGTGTATCAAGCTCTAACCATGCAGACAGGACGGATCAGAAAGCTCAGAAACCTCTATTTTAGCAGGAAGTAAAAAAAAAAATTTACACATCTCTATCGGCCTTTACCAGTTGTTAATGAAGCACCATAGAACGTATCCTATCCAGATACATAAGGGTTTGCTATGGCACCGCCCTACCATGGCATGGAAAAAACTATAAATGCTCAGCAGATCTGGGAAACCAGCATTCCCTCTATGACCTATTGACTTAACTTCGGACTGCCACAGTAAATTAGGCTGCATAATCAAAGCCCCGAACCAGCTCAGGAATTCTCTGATTCATTCTTTCAAAATGACAGAAGTTGCAAAAGCCTGAAAGCAGAATGCAAAATAGCTTCCAGCACGCTTGTATGAGCCTATTAAATTGATGCTTCGTAGAAAACTATCTACTCTTCGTTCTCCCAATTAACTTCGTTATGATCTTGCTCATTATTGTATAACTGCACGTTATTTTCTCTACAGCAGTACCTGTTTTTCTGCATTCCGTTCTTCTTTGATCTTCCCCCTCACCACGTAATTATGTTAAGTGCACGAACAGTATGTAATAAACACTTTTCACGATATTTCGATACACGTGACAACAATAAACAAATTCCCATTCGAATTCCGAAATGTTCGCTTTTAGCTAGTTAGTTCCTGTGCCGAATGAATTGAATAATCGGCGCATGCCTTTCCACTTCCTGTGAAATAGGAGGGGTGATTGATAATTTCGTGGCCTAAGGTAGAAAGAGGCAAATTTCGAAAACATAGTCACTTATTTTTCCTACATTTGCACACTTACTCAACCGATCGTGGAGCAGACGGATCGCGTCTTGTAGAAGTCGGCGTCTTGGACCTCCAGAAGTGGTCAAAAGCATGGGTGATTGATAGATTCGTGGCCTGTAGATGAGGTGAGATATTAAATTCAAATATCTGCATTTCACTCAAAAAGTTGAACTGCAGGTGCATGTAACGAGGGCTGTATAGATCAATTCCTCCAAACGTAGGCCACGAACATCAATCACTCCTGTGCAGACCACCTGGGGGTCCAAGCCGCTATCGTTACATGCACGTGCAGTTCAACTCTTTTAGTGATAATGCAGACAGTTTGAAGTTAATAACTGATCTCCTTCTACCTTAGGCCACGAACGTGTCAATCACACCCCTACCCCATCCCGCCCCCTACCGTGGACCACTTCTGCAAAGAAGCGATTCTTATTCACCACGGCCGCTGGACTCAGTGTGTACATGTAGGTGGGGACTATGTTGAAAAAATAAATATGCAGGGTTTTCTAAAATTGACTCATTCTACCTTAGGCCACGAAATTATCAATCACTCCTCATAGTCTGACTGACCCATCATCGAGGTAGGCTGTTAGTCTGGCTTGTGTGGAAGCATATTTTGCATTAAGCACTGCTTTACGCTGTCGGTTAAAATGTGTCATTTATGGCATATCTGCAGCTTGCAGTCATCTCCTGTATTTATCGCATTCCAGCACGGAGAGATGTTGGTGCTTCATCGAGCACCTTGGCCCGCATATTTGCAGTGCAGTGATCAAGATTGACATGAAAACGAACTAGATATTAAATGCTTCGAAAGCTGAGTTTGAATGCTACTCCAAGAATCCTTATTCCTCTGAAAACTAGAGACACCCCCGACCCCCGCCTACATATGTGTATTTCTAACTCACGGGTACATTATGGAGGCTGATTGTGATCATTCAAGTCATTCAACTTAATTGCAAGACTTGTTGATCTCAGGGATATTCCTAACTATTTGACATCAAATAGTTCAAAATCTAGGAAAACACAGTGATACTAAAGATTGACGAACATTAAACATCGATTTTTCTGATAGGATGAGATTTCCTTTAGTCTAGAAAGGACGTTGCTGACTTTGAGAGGTAATTTTCCAATTGGAGGATTGATTGAGAGTCATTCCACTGTTTAATAGTATGGGGGAAACAAATGGCGCGCAGCGTCATGAGGATAGAATGGCTTGAGACGTATCTTCAACACAAATTGTTCGCTGCATTGAGTTAACAGAACATCATGTTTACAAGCAGTTATCGACCGCCCATGACCTACTAATGGGGCAACTGACATTTCAACAGATGAGGAAAAGGGGGAAACGCTTCGAGCCCATATAATGTGCTTTGTACTGTGAATTCAGTGCTGTAATTCCAATACTTTGATGTCTTCAGTTTCTGAGAATCTCGAGTTGCGAACATGGATGTTTGTGGTTGAACGGTGTTGGAATAGGCATGAATAATGGAAAACCAGGAGCAATCTTAGAGCAATGGACATGATTGTCAAGATTAATACCATTCTTGCTGATATAACTTTTCTCTTTATTCATTTGTCCATGCCATCCATCGGACTCCGTGTGTGCATGCTGTTTCTTTTCACAGCAGAAATTTAAGCTCCAATTCTGTAACCCTTGGCAATAGCTCTATTACCCATAATGTAACTGCTCATTGCCGTCATGTTTTGAGCAGATTATTCTGACTTTAAACAGATTATCCTGTTCGACTCCGAGTATATATTTCAGAACTGTTGTCTTCCACCTCAAAGATATCCACCAATGGATTCTATTTTTAAGAATCTTCTCCATAATTCTCTCATTGTAGCATTTGCTTCTTTTGACTTTTCCATGTTCAACGCCGATGGCGTACTTTGTAATGTTTACTCTGTTCCGTTCTATCGTGTCCTTTTGCAAGCTTTTTCTTCTCTACCGTCAAAACCCATAATTATTACTTCTGTTGTTTTACACGACGTATTTGACATCTTTATATAAATCTAATTCTATGAGTAATTCCGTATTATATAGACTTACTTCGTAATTAAGATAAGCATTTCTCTTTGTGAATGTCTAAACCTTAAAATTAAAGCGTCTGTTTTAATTTACCTACTGAATTTCTGTTTAAGTATTGGAAAACAGGTTCTCCTCCATCTTCTTTGCTGTCTGCGTGACGCTTGGAATCGTTGTCATGGGCGAGTTATTCACAATGATAGTGATAAAGCGGAGAAGAGGCAAGATTCAAGCTTTAAATTTAATTATTATTGCTCGGAATAATATTTCAAATTTTGTTGTGTAATTGTTGTCTTTCTACAGACTGTCGCGATATTATCCGATACTTTAGGGATGGTATCCTCTCCTGTATAGCAATAATAATCAGCGTTTCATCAGTTTCTATGTAGTTTACCAAATGTGCGGAACATCAATTGGCATATGTTTTATGTATCTAAATAAGCCCTGTATTTAGTGTTACTGTAATAAGTCTATGTTTACATGTCACCCTGAGGCTCGCCCAGCTCGTGTTCGTCTCGGGGAAACAGGCTTTGGCCCCGCCAAACTGGGAAATCACTATTGTCTGGATGCTGTGTAATGCAGCGCCCGGTTACAAACCCACAGTGCAAAACATAAGACAGTATACCATATGCAACTGAATCATCGAACCTTATGAATCTTAATTTGAATTTGGTTTAGTAATGAAAATAAAAAAAAGGCCCCAATTCAAAGAAAAGTCAAAGATTCTCGTTGGAGTTCACTCAGTAGACATTCTGCCACATTCGGACCACTCCGTCCGGTGGTCCACTAGCTCTCTCCACACGTGTCTTCCCTCTTCATCCCTCCCGAACAAAAGATCTCGAAAAAGATAAATCACAATACAGAGCAACAATGTCCGATTGAATAAGATGGATACCACAGACCTGTTATATCCAGCCATAACCCAAGCATTGTTGTTACAGAGAAACGGTTACCTCAGCAGTGAACATAACACAGAAGCCATTATATTAGCAGTGAATCCTAACAGCGCGTTACAAACAGATTTTATGAATGATACTGACAGAATTTTCAAAGTTCCCGTACATCAGCTGTCATATATGACTGATTTCCCATTTTAATTTTAATAACGAGATTAATTCTTCAGTTTGTAACTTTAAATGCACATGAATTTCTGAATTCTCACTTCAACAGACGCAGAGTTTGCAGGCAGAGCTTCATCTGATATTTTTTACCAAGCAATTTATGAAGAAATTGAGAATACACCCTTCAGCAAGAATTTGAACGATGCACACGGTTCAGGTATGCCTTGCTTCTTTCATTTACTTTTCAGGTGCTAAAGACCGTATCTACCCATTACGACAGTAGAAGTCGAGAACTGTCAGTTCAAGATACCAAAAGATACTTCAAAGTTGAAAGGAAAGGACATTAGAGAAATTTAGAAATAAAGACCTGATGACAATATATGTGTGGGTCAATATCAGAGTGGGAAATTCGGACTCTGGCTCAGGGTGATAATGGCGAAGAGAAGAGAAGGCTCTACGTTTTCAAAAAGAAATTAAATCGTCTTACTTTCTTTCTTCTTGCACAACTAGAGCAGTGTGGAGGCCGGGTAAATTAGTGCAATGTTCCTCTTCCGGGATGGTGCAAGGCAGAGAGAGCTTTATTGTCCGCAGATCATGCACTTGTAAGAAGTGCAGCAAGCTGCAGTATCCCACAGACCGTGTTAAGGAACTGGAGCTGAAACTGGATGAATTCCCGATTGTTCGGAAGGCTGAGGGGCTGATCGACAGGACTTACATGTAGGTCGTTACAATTATGGGTCAGGACACAGGACACAGTAAATGGGGTGGTTAGCCACTGCAGGGTGCCCCCGCGGCTGCTCCCCTGAACAACAATTATTCTGCTTTGGACACGTTCGGCGGGAATGATCATTTAAGGGAAAGGTAGACTGGTCAGTTCTCTGGCAGTTAGTGCGGATCTGTGGCTTAGAAAGGAAGGGAGAAGAAGATGCGTGCTGCACTGCTAGTAGATTTATTTTGTTAAGTGATCAGTCAGATGTTTCTGTCTAGTTGAAAGATATTGTCATTTCTCAACTGGCAGGATCATGGAAAGCTCCGATCAGATCCGAATAATTATTAAGTGGGAAGTGGGAGAGCCGTAGGTTGTGGTCCACGTCGGTAATGTTAAGAAGGGTGATCACTTCCTCCAAACGGAGCTCACGGAATTAGGAAATTAGTTAAAAGACAGGAATTCCAGGGTTGTGGGTCAGCACCTCAAGGACAACTTTGTTTTTTTTTGTGTGTGATATCTTCCGAGTCGCCGTCTGTGATTTTGTTTTTATTATTTCAATGAGCTCGTGTTTGTTTTCATGCTCCATGTGCTCTTGTCTCCGCTGGTGCTCTATTCTGGCACCTGTATTACGGAGGACTCCGCTTCTCTCATGTTTCTCATTAGTAACTCTTTTGCTGACAATTCTCTCTGATAGTTCTCTACGTACCACCTGCCTCTCGCTTGATTGCTCAGTGCATTTTAGTTCTGTGTGTTCACATATTTGCTGCAAGATTGTGCCAGTGTTTTTTTTTCTCTGAGCCTTCCAGCATTAGTATCCGTTCT
This sequence comes from Hypanus sabinus, assembly GCF_030144855.1. NCBI lineage: Eukaryota > Metazoa > Chordata > Chondrichthyes > Myliobatiformes > Dasyatidae > Hypanus > Hypanus sabinus. Next base: position 29,346,337 of record NC_082706.1, read on the forward strand.
CTGTGCATCTTGAATATCGACTCTTCCTGTTTCCCGATTCTGGTTTTTGGATTTCTCTGGATGTTTCGATCTCTGCCTGAACTTTGGCGCTGACTTTGTTTCACCTCGGGACTTGTCGCTCAATTAATATCACTGTGTGCACAGTTCTGGGTCTGCGATTGGTTCGCTGCTCCAGCGTCCTGACAGTTGTGATCTTAGGATTGTTCGCCGTGACACGTGCCAGTAAGACAATAAATATGAAGATTATACGGAAGGAACAGTTTGATACTGCTGCACGGTGTTGACCTGGTGGTGAATAAATTAAATTGCAGGCTGAAACGAACCTACAAAATCAGAAGTCGAGAGACTGAGCATGTATAATAGTTGTGTATACTTAAATGAACAAATTATGGTAGGAAACGCTTTTGAGCTTCGGACATGGATTAGAACCAAGAGGGTATGACATTATTATCGTGATTGATACCTGGTTGCAGAAGTGACAGGAGAGGCAGCGCAATTTCCCAATATTTTATTGCAAGAGACGTGATATCACAACAGTGATTATAGGTGGATTGGTGACATTATTTATATGGGAAAATGTCTTAGCAGTGTTCAGCTAGGGAAAACTGCTGAGCTCGTCTGCTGAGGCTAAGTAAGTAGGACTATCGAATAAGAAAAGGACGAAAAGGACGAAATGGGGGCATTTTTTTAATCACAGAGTAACCGAAATCATCAGAACAAGTAACAAAATAATTTGATGAAGGTAGGATGGTGGATGTTGTCTAAATGGACTTTAGCAAAGCATTTGACATAGTCCCTCATGAGAGACTGATCCAGAAAGTCATGAGGTATGGTATATGTGGAACCTTGGTTGTTTGGATAAATAATGGGCTTAAAGAAAGAAAGCAGAGGGTAGTTGTGGAAGGGACGTATTCTGCCTAGAGTTGGATGACTAGTGGAGTGCCGCAGGGATCTGTCCTCGGACCCCTGCTATTTGTGATTTTTATAAGATGTAGAATTGTGATGTAGAAATGGAAGGATGTGAGAGTAAGTTTGTGGATGACACGAAGATTGGAGGAGTTGTGGATGGAGCTATAGGTGGTCGAAGGTTACAAGAGGATACAGACAGGCTGCAGAGTTGGGCAGAAAGATGGCAGATGGAGTTCAATCCGGAGAAGTGTGAGGTGATGCATTTTGGAAGGACAGAACAGAAGAGTGAGTACAGGATTAATGGTCAGTTACTTAAGAGTGTGGATGAAGTAAGGGATCGTTGTGTTCAAATCCATACATCCCTCAAGGTCGTTGCAGAGTTTGATAGCGTAGTTAAGAATGCCTATGGAATGCTGGGCTTCATTAACAGGTGGACTGAGTTCAAGAGTAGATAGGTCATGTTGCAACTGCAAAAATCTCTGGTGAGACCGCACTTAGGGTATTGTGTTCAATTCTGTTCACTTCCTTGTGGGAAGGATGTGTAAGCTGTGGGGAGGGTGGAGAGGAGATTTACCAGGATCGTGCCTGGATTGGAGAAAAAGTCATATGAAGCAAGGTTAGCAGAGCTGGGGTTTTGCTCTTTCTAGCGTAGAAGAATGAGAGGGGACCTAATGGAGGTCTACATGATTATGAGAGGCATAGATAGGGTGGATAGTCAGTACCTGTTTCCCAGGTTACCAATAGCAAACACCAGACAGGAGGGAAGTTTAGGGGAGACATCAGGGGTAAGTTTTTATTTGACACAGAAGGTGGTGAGTGCCTGGAATGACTCGCCGGGATTATGGTGGAGGCTAAAACATTAGGGATGTTTAAGGGCCTCTTGAACAGGCACATGGATGAAAGAAAAATGGAGGGTTATGGAGTAGCGTGGTATTATAAAGTTTTTAAAGGATTATATTGGTCAGCACAACATGGAGGGCTGACGAGCCTTTACTGTGCTGTTGTGTTCTGTGGTTCTATGGTTCTATGGACTAGTTCGTCATATATAGACAGGCGAGTTTCCCTGAATCAGTACAGAGACTTCCCAATCAGATAGAACCTGTTTCGTCGGGATATGACTACCGATTCCGACCTCCCCCACTTGCTCTATACCCATCTCTGACATTTTACCTCTTTTCATCTGCCACTGGTTCCTCACACTTCGTACTTACCCCTTCACCTGTGGTCCACTCATTTCCTATCAGATACTCTTTTTCTCCAGCATTTGTTCATTCGCACTAACCTGGCTTCGTATATCATCCCGAGCTAGACTCCTCCCCACCCCTTCACAATACAGTTCTGCCATATTGCCCTTTCTTCTGAGTCTCGAATCTTCAACTGAAACTTAAATTATGCCCGACCTGCTGAGTTCCTCCTGCGGTTTGAGTGTGTTGCTTTGGACTTCGAACATTTGCAGACATACTCTTGTGCATAATTGTTAGTGTTTGGAGGAAGATCAAGGCAAGGATGTCCTTTTGTATTTGTACAGGGCCCTGGTGAGACCACACCTGGAATATTGTGTACAGTTTTGGTCTCCTGGTTTAAGGAAGGACATTCTGGCAATTGAGGAAGTGCAGCGTAGATTCACTAGGTTGATTCCTAGGATGGCAGGGCTGTCTTACACAGAGAGATTGGAGAGATTGGAGAGATTGGGCTTGTACACATTGGAATTGAGGAGATTGAGAGGGGATCTGATTGAAACGTTTAAGATAATTAAAGGATTTGATAGGATTGAGGCAGGAAATATGTTCCAGATGTTGGGAGAGTCCAGTACCAGAGGGCATGGATTGAGAATAAGAGGTCTGTTATTTAAAACAGAGTTGAGGAAAAACTTCTTCTCCCAGAGAGTTGTGGAGGTGTGGAATGCACTGCCTCGGAAGACGGTGGGGGCCAATTCTCTGGATGCTTTCAAGAAGGAGCTAGATAGATATCTGATGAATAGGGGAATCAAGGGATATGGGGACAAGGCAGGGACTGGGTATTGATAATGAATGATCAGCCATGATCTCAGAATGGCGGTGCAGACTCGAGGGGCCGAATGGTCTACTTCTGTACCTATTGTCTATTGTCTATTGTCTATTGAAAGAGGAGATGGATGTCAAAGCTATGTTTTTATGCCAGAGGGTTGTCGGTTCGTGGAAGTTCTGCTAGGGGTAGTTGACGTAGCAGATACACTTGGCACGTTTAGGCGACTCATGAAAACATGGGGGGAAATGCAAAGGAGAGTTATGTTGGAGGGATTGTTTTTAGAGTAGGTTAAGAGTCCATCGTGGGAAAAAAGCGTCTACAATGTTCTTTGTTCTCTGCTGAAGAATCTTGAAATTGCAGTGTACTGGAGTGCTGGAAGGAAAACAGACCCCAACTGAGCTGAGGTGGGGAATTGATGTTGCCAGCAGTAGCGCCCTCACCCGTTTTTTTATATTCAGTACACTCCATGAGTTTGTGTCATAGTTCTTTGTAGTTCCTCGTCGTGCTCCAGACATGATTTTTCTGCTGTCCTTATCCCAAGCACACCTATTCTGCATCAGTTACACCAGCCTTGATTCTCAATTTTCTGACTGCTACTATGCTAGTTCCTCACGACTTGCCCACAATATTCTTACTGAGATGATGAAGGATTTATGAATTCAGTCTGTTAGATTAAATAAATCTCTCCATCAACTAATCAGCTATCTCTTTTCGTTGACTTTTAGAATTTGGTTCCATTGATTCCATCAATCAAATCGCATATTACACCAGTAACGCTTTTAACAACACCGAAATTAAACCAGAATGTATTGAAGAAAACTCTAGTTTTCAAGGTTGGTATACGTTTCCTTCTGTTGTTTCTGTTTCCTTTACTTATGACGTGACCTGGTAAGAGATCTGAAACTTTTCAGAGGGATGTTTGTTATTTGATGCGTGTGCCAAAAGCTCACCTGCAGCCAAACAAATTAAATGTTATTTCTTTGTTCGTTTCGTGTTGAAAGATAAATAGAGCGGAGTTTTGTTAACTTTTGGTAACTTGTAAAAAGCCAGGGTACGGATAAAGATCTGTCCTTCACCAAAATGCCTATCCCAGGTGATGCATAAAGAATATCTCTCATCCAACATGTAGCGGTATACCACATTGTTTACAGGAATGTCGATTTGACTCATTATTCCCCCTAGATCTGGTTAACACCGAATATAACGGCGAGGAAAATAGAACTATTGATTCTCCTGATGCTATGATCCTGTTAGCCGACGGTGCGGACGATTTTCGGATGCTCAGAGTTGCCGATGAAAGTAAGTTCATCTTCCTATTCGTAGGAATCAAATTTCTGGGTAACAAAACATTGATATCCTTATGCTCTTGACGCATTAAACGTGATGAGTATATCTGTTTTCTTGAAAATACATACGTTGGGTATGTAGTTCACAGTAGTTATAAATCTCACCGCTGAGCATTCAAACTTCCAACCATTTCTGTACCAAGATGCCTCGACGGATCGTTGGGATATTTACACCTTCACCGGTAAGAAATAAATTTATTTGTTTTTTTTTTCACTCTTTGTGTCCTGTCCCCTGTAATTTATAATCTTAATAACTCAGTTGAGATTGGGGTTCAGTGAGTTGCTCAATTGCTGAAGGTCTTTCTTTCACAGTGAAAAGTATTATGTAAAATATATTTTAATTTTGAATCGAAATAATCAAATCAGGGGAAAACTGTCAGAGATATGGTTTTGCTGAAATATAATTTTCTCTGTATTAAGTTGATATCCAATCATGTCGTATTACTGTCTGTTCAGGTTGAGGAGACCAAGAATTTCAGTGAAATTACCCTATGCCTTTGAATTTCATCACTGAAATTAAAAAGACAATAATATCTGCACACAATTTTGTATTTAATATTGCAGTCTTAATTTAACCAACTTAAAGTGTGAACTTTGTTTTATTTCACAGGTAAATTAGTGTAAAGTCCACGATCCCCTCTTCTAAAGCGAGTCTTGAAGAATGGAAACCTTCCGAGTAGCCTGTCCTTTCATCTCTCCAGAAAGATGAAGATGTCGATCGTCAGGTTATTGGCCTCTCACGGAGAAATAACAGTGGCAGAAAGACTGACTTCTCTTGAGGCATTTATTTTCTCACTTGACACATAACTTGCATGACATCATGTTTATTCAGCTGAATAGAAATAAATCTGGTAATAAATAAAGAGCAGTATTTTACTCTTGAGCGTTATTTTACTCTTGATCTCGTATATTTTATTAAAATTATCCCAGGCTGTTCTGAAGTATGGTTTTACGGCTTTATTGTCCTTTATTTTCCTGTAGCTGTTGCCAGCCGCAAATTTATTTTGATTTGTTCAATGAAAGTTTCAAAGAAATTAAATAAATATATCTTTTTATGGGTAATGTAATTCCCATACTTGTGTTTAATATTTTCATATTTTGCCCTAAACTAATGCCAGGACATCAACATGCTGATTTCTGATTACTTCTAATCTGAGAAACGGATGCATAACATTATAAAACTCATTTACTGACGATTCAAATGTCGCGACTACTTTGGATCTGGCAGAGCAATGTGATTTACTTAACAAAGTTCTAGTCAACAGTTTGAGGCAAATATAAGTGAAAGTTAGAAATCTGATAAACGCTGGCGACGGTGCATGAGTGAGCGAGCGAAAGCGAGAGAAAGAGTGAGAGAGAAAGAGAGAGGGAGGGAGAGAGAGTGGATAGAGAGAGACTTATCAGCAAATTCATAGATGGTATTTGAGCTACGCCTATTCACACTGTCATGGCTACGGTGAGTGGAGCAGATGGATCAATGGAGAATGAGCAGTGAGGTGTACCAGTGTTTACCGTAAGCGAAGAGGACATGTTATCACCAATCCGTACAGATTGCGGTCTTCGGGTTAGGATGTCGAGAATCTAATTGTGGAAGTATGTACAGAGGCCCAGGGTTTGTAAATTCTCAATCAGGACTGTGCAAATGATGGTATTAAATGCTGAGCTATGGTCAATGAACAGCATCCCGACGGGGGTGTTTGCATTGCATTGCACAGGTGCTCTGAGGCCGAGTGAAGAGTGATTCTGATTGCATCTGCCGTTACCTTTTTGCGGCGATAGGCAGGGTCCTCATATTTGCTGAAATAGATGTTCAGTTCATTCATGGGCAACATCTCAAGGCATTTCATCACTGTAAATGTGAGTGCTACCGGACGATAGCCATCTGTACAGCTCACATTATTCTTCTTAGACACTGTTAACACTTTTGCCTTTTTGAAGAGGGTAGGAACTTTTGACCGTGGCAATGAGAGTTTGAAAATGTCCTTGAATACTCCCGCCAGTTTGTCGGCACAGGTTTACAGAGCCTTACGAGGGACTCTATCGTGACCTTCACCCTTGCGAGGATTCACTCCCTTTAAAGAGAGCCTCGCATCTGCCTCTGAGACAAAGATCACCAGGTCATTAGTGGCAGCAGGGTTCTTCACAACTGTAGTTATTTTGTGCCTCTCAAGCGGATATTGAAGGCATAGAGTTCATCTGGCAGTGAAGCCTCTGTGTTATTAATGTTATTGGGCTTTGTTTTTGTAGGAATAAAATCTTGCCAACCAAGCCAGACTTGTCGTAGGTCGCATGTCTCCTCCGAACTCATTCAAAATTGTCTTTTCGCCGTTGAAATAGTCCTCTGCAAATCACACTTTGATTTCCGGTACCGAACTAGGTGGCCAGACTTGAATGCCAGAGATCTAACATTAATCGGACGACTCACCTGCTGGTTCAGCCACCGCGTTTCGTTTGGAAATGTACAGTAAATCTTTGCAGGCACACAGTCATCAGCACAGTTATTAACGAAGTCGGTAACAACAGCAGCATACTCATTCAAATCCGAATATGATTCCTGGAATACAGTCAGTCCACTGATTCGAAGCAGTCCTGTAAGAGCTCCTGGATTTCCTTTGTCCTTACCTACTTAGTCCTCACTGCTGGTGCTTCAGGCTTCAGGATCTGCATATACCCAGTGAGCAGAAATACAGCCAGATCATCAGACATTCCGAAGTGAGAGCATGGAATAGCACGTCAGACAGTGGTGTAACAGTGGTCCAGTGTGTTGTTTTCTCTGACATTACAGGCGATCTGTTTATCGTAATTGCGTAGTGATTTTTTTTTTCAGATTGGCTTGGTTAAAATACCTTCAAAAGACCGTTAAGGCGTTAGGGTGCGCGGTTTTGTGCATGTTGATTCGCTTGTTCGGATAAACTAAAGCCTGATTATTATTGATCTGAGTTGGAATGTATACCGCTACCAAAATGATCCCGAAAATCTCACATTGTAGATAAAATACACAGCACTTAAATGTGAGATATTCCAGGTCTGGTGAACAGAATTGTGACAGCACTGATATTCCTGTGCTCCCAGCAGAATTGATCAAGGTGTATACTCCTTCATGTCTGCTTTTGAAAGACTCTATAGATCTATCCTGACTGTTTATAGTAAACCCGTCGATCCGTATATCTGCATCGAGGACAGATAGATTTGAGGATTCGGTGAAATAAAGATACACGCGTTCCTGATTCAGCACCCCAGCTCTGAGATCATCGATTTTATTCAGCAGAGACTACATGTTTACCAGCAAGATAGTCGATATTGAGAGTTCAAAACCACATCCCTTGACTTGCATCCACGTTTCCCAATTGGAATCCGCCGAGGAATCAGTCCAGAATCAGCACTGTTTCAACCAGTTTTATGCAGTAATAGTTCTTATAAAAGCATTAATACACCTTTGTTGTCTGTACTGACGTTGAAGCTACTGTGCCTTTTAGCTGTATCAGGCTGAATCATTGAGAATTCAGTTGACACATGGGACTGCCAAAGGCGGCCCGGAAGCCACCAGACTCATTATCTGGCTCGTCCTTAGATAAATGACTGGGGGATCATTGTTTGCATGGGATAAACCTATGGAGATGAGGAGATGACATCCAAATCTCCAATGAATGATCTGCTGCATTTAAATCTAAGACATAACAATATTCAGCTCATTTCTCTCACTGAAGTTCCCTATTATATTGCCAGGCAAGCCGATACTCATCACTGTGGTTGTAGAACAGCAAATATTTCTTGGAAATTACGTTTCCTTTACATGTAAAAGCAACTGTTCCTAGTCCAGTATAACATAAAACATACGATAGTGCAACACCGGAACAGTTCAAGATTCTGTGGAGCCAGCTAAAAGGGAAATTAAATAGTAATACCCCCACCCTACAAAACGTCCATATGTTCAATCGTCCTTATGTTCACTTACTTATCCAAACGTCTCATTGAAACTTCCGATGCATTTGCCCCTACCACCATAACAGACTGCGCATTCCCGTCATCCACGGATCTATGAGTGTCCGATGGAGTCAGACCCCAGAATCCCTCTGATCCTCCCTACTAATGAGACTTTTGCAATTGATACTATATTCTGCCATCATAATTGTCTTACCTAAATGAACCACCTCACACATATCCAGACTGAACTCCAACTACCACTTCTCAGCCCTGCTTTGCATCCTATCAATGTCCTGTTAGATCCTCTGACAGCCCTCCACAAAAGCATCCATAACATCCATAACATCCCCAACATTTGTGTCATCTGCTGATTTACGAAGGCAACCCAGCACTTCCTCATCCAGGTCCTTTATTATGATCACAAAGAGTAGGGGTCCCAGAGAGTCAAACCATTGGTTACCGTCCTCCATGCAGAATATGACCCGTGTACACCACAGTTTCCCTTCTGAGGGCAAGCTAGTTCTGGATCCACAAAACAATGTCCCCTTGGATCTCATGCCTTCTTACTTTTTCAATAAGCCTTGACTAAGTTACCTTACTAAATGTCTTGCTTAGTTCCATATACGCTGCATCTACGGCTCTACCTTCATCAATGTGTTTAGTCACACCCTCAAAAGATTCAACCAGTCTCGTAAAGCACGACTTGCTTTTGACAATCCCCAATCATATTATGCCTAAACACATGTTCATAAATCCTGCCTCTCAGGATATTCTTCATCTGATTAACAAATACCGATATAAGACTGACTGGCCTATAGTTTCCTGGACTATCCCTACTCCCATTATTGAATAAAGGAACAATATCCGCAGTCCCCAGTCCTCCACAACCTCTCCCCTTCTCATTGATGTTACAATGATAACTGTCAGAGGCTCTGCAATCTACTCTCTCGCTTCCCACCGAAGCCTGGAATCAATCACGTCCGGTACCGGTGAATTATCCAACTTGAAGCATTCCAAAAGATCCAGCACATCGACTTTCTTAATATCAGCATGCTCAAGCTTTTCAGTCTCCTGCAAGTCATCACTACAAGCACTAAGATCATTTTCCATTGTGAATACTGAAGTAAAGTATCCATTCAGTACCTCTGCTCTATCTTCTGGTTCCATACATACTTTTCAACTGTCAAACTTTATAGGTCCTATTCTTTCACGTCTTATCCTCTTGCTCTTCACATACTGGGAGAATGCTTTGGGATTTTCCTTAATACTGCCAATCAAGGCCTTCTCATGGCCCCTTCTGGCTCTCCTAATTTCCTTCTTAAGATCCTTCCTATTAGCCTTATGTTAGGAGGAGTGGGATCCAGGGGGACATCGCTTTGTTGGATCGAGAACTGGCTTGTAATGGCATTCAAGCCTTAGAGAACGGGCATTCCTTAGCTCTCTGAAACTTTTGTAAGCTTTTCTTTTCTTCTTGTCTAGATTTATTTAACCTTTGTACACGACGGTTCCTGTACCCTACCATAATTTCCCGATCTCATTGGAACGTACCTGTGCAGAACTGCACACACAAGTATCCCCTGAACGTTTGCGACATTTCTTCCTTACTTTTCCGTGAGGATATCTGTTTCCAATTTAAGCTACCAATTTCCTCCTTGGTAGTCTCGTAATTCTCCATACTTCAATTAAAATTTCTTTTTTCCCAACTTATCTCTTCCTGTCTCACCTGCAATGCTATTATAAATGAGATAGAATTATGAACTCTGTCTCTAAAATGTTCTTCCACTGAGAGATCTGACACCTGACCAGATTCATTTCCCAATACCAAATCAAGTACAGCCTCTCCTCATGTAGGATTTTCTACATCTTGTGTCAATAAACTTTCCTGAAAACACCTAACAAACTCCGCCCTATTTAGACCCCTTGCTCTAGGGAGATGCCAATCGATTTCTGGGAACTTAAAATCTCCCATCACAACAATTCAGTTATTATTACACCATTCCAGGATCTGTTTCATTATCTGCTCCACGACGTTACTGTTACTATTGGGCGGCCTATAAGAAATACCCATGAAATTTATTTCACAATTCCCGTTCCTAAACTCCACCCACAGAGACTCCATAGACAATCCCTCCAGGGTGTCCATCTTTTCTGCAACCTAGGCACTGATCAGATCAGCCGTGCCACGCCCCCACCTCTTTTGCTTCCCTCCTGTCCTTTCTGAATCATCTAAACCTGGTTCTTGAAGTCACCATCGCTGTCCTTGAGCCATCCAAGTCTCTGTAATTAAAACCACATGATATCTCCAAGTGCTGACCCACTCTAAGCTCATCGGCATTGTTCACAACACTCCTTGCGTTAAAATAGACGCAGTTCATACCTTCGGTTTAAACGCGTTCCTTTTCTATCCCCTGCCTATCCTCGCTTTTGCTCAGTCTGCAAACTTTCTCAATTCGGCAGCTAACCTCCTCTTACTCAGTCTCTTCATTTCGGTTCCCCTTCAAACTTCTAGTTTGAACTTTCCCCTAGAGCCTTAGCAAACCTTCCCTCCAGTTTATTGGTCCCGCTTGGATTTAGGGGCAACCCATCCTGTTTGTTACAGGTCATACCTGTCAGAACAGAGTTCCCAATGATCCAGAAATCAAAATCCCTGCACCCGGCTCCAATCCCTCAGCCACCCATTTGTCCTCCAACTCATTGCATTCATATTCTCAATGTCACGTGGCACAGGCAGTAATCCCGAGATTACTACCTTTCAGGTCCTGCTTCTCAACTTCTTTCCTAACACCATGTAGTTTGTTCTTCCCTGATTTCCTTGCCTGTCCACACGTTATGCTCCCTTCTGAGTGTTTCTAGCGATTTCACTTGTTTTGAGGCATCGCAAATATCTATTTCGTGCCTTTTTTATTGATAAAAACAAGGTATCTACCGTACGAAAATATTATTAGTACGTTTGCATTAACTACTTCGTTCTCAGAACACAAAGCGATGCGACTGGTAAATGGAAATCACAGCTGCGAAGGGAGAGTGGAAGTGCGGTACCATGGGAGATGGGGAACAGTTTGTTCCGAGGAACTGGATAGTAAAGATGCGAATGTGATCTGCAAGCAAATGAACTGCGGAACCATGGAATCTATTGACTATTCCTCCCAGAAATACGGAAAAGGTTCCAATCCAATATGGCTGGATGGAATAGAATGTCTCTCGTACGAGTCGACTCTTTGGCAGTGTCATGCAAAACCTTGGGGGAAACACGACTGTCGATATAACTCACATGCAGGTGTTGAATGTAAAGGTAACAGAAGGAACACATTATCTGGCGATTTGTATTCTAAGCATCGTTGTTAAAAATAAATTGTCAAAATGTTTCTCTTCTCATCAGAGGCCAAAATACCGGACCGGTCAAGTGGACAGGTTTGCGAAACACGTAATATATATCAACCTGTTTTTGCAGCAGGTAATCTAAACTACAATTTGCAATATCATTTTTAATTCCATTTCGAAGTTATGATAAATTAAACATTAGTGTTTTCTTCTGCATTAGAACTAACGTTGCGCTTTTCTGGCGGCAACACCAATTGCTCCGGAGGGTTGGAGATACAGCTCAATAACATCTGGGGCAAGATATGTGATGATTCCTGGGATCTGGCCGATGCCAAAGTGGCGTGCAGGCAGTTGGGCTGTGGCTCTGCCCTTTTGACTGGAGTGCCGGATAAAATTACCCAGGACGTCGGCGATCTTTGGTTGGACGAAGTGAAATGCAAAGGGAGTGAATCTTTTCTGTCGAGTTGTCCTTCCTCTCCACTTGGTCAGCATGACTGTGATCATAAGGAAGATGTCTTTGTTGTTTGTTCAGGTAGGTGTCCTTGGACAAATTCCACGTTATATTCAACTGATTTGTAAACATCGTAATCATAAACAATTGAGAACGAAAATTTTAAGAAGACGAAGTTGTTAATATTTGTTCAGAAATTTTCTTCACAACAGAGTCCGAACCTCCCACTTGTCCAATCGGCTCAGGTATTTAATATTATGGCAATTTTCCTTTATTCGATCTCGAATCTTGCTTAATTAGATTTTTAATTAGATGATTAGATCTAGAAAGGACTGATTTTCCTTTCTTACAGAAAGACAGACAGAGAGACATACTTTATTAATCCCGAGGGAAATTGGTTTTCGTTACAACCTCACCGAACAAGAATAGTGAAGAAACATAGCAATATAAAACCATAGATAATTAAATAAAAAGTTAATCATGCTTTTAAAATAAGTCCAGGAGCAGCCTATTGGCACAGGGTGTCTGATACTCCGAGGGAGGAGTTGTAAAGTTTGATGGCCACAGGTAGGAATTTCTTCCTTTGACGCTCAGGGTTACATCTCGGTGGAATGAGTCTCTGGCTGAATGTACTCCTGTGCCTGACCAGTACATTATGCAGTGGATGGGAGTCATTGTCCAAGATAGCATGCACGTTGGACAGCATCCCCTTTTCAGGCACCACCGTCAGAGTCCAGTTCCATCACCACAACATCACTGGCTTTACAAATAAGTTTGTTGATTCTGTTGGTGTTGTTACCCTCAGCCTGATGCCCCAGCACATAACAGCAAACATGATAGCAATGGCACCACAATCTTGTAGAACATCCTCAGCATCGTCCGGCGGATGTTAAAGGAACTCAGTCTTCTCAGGAAGTACAGTCGGCTCTGACCCTTCTTGTAGACAGCCTCAGTGTTCTTTAACCAGTCCAGATTATTGTCCGTTCGTATCCTGAGGTATTTGTAATCCTCCATCTTGTCCAGACTGACCCCTTGGATGGAAACAGGGATCACCGTTGCCTTAGCCCTCCTCAGGTCCACCACTAGCTCCTTAATCTTTTTCACATTAAGCTGCAGATTATTCTGCACGCACCCTATGACAAAGTTTCCCACAGGATATCCTTTGTTAATTATAAAGAATATCCGGAACGGTTAACATTTCTACAGAAATCATAATTGCCCAAGCAACTGTTTGACTCAGGATGTTGTTAAATTGTTAAAACTCATATATCCAACTCCTGCCAAATATATCAGTGAGATTACCTTATCTGAATATCGGCTGAATTGACTCACTATTGACTATACAGAACGTATCTTCAAATGAATTCTTATTGAAACGTTGACGAATTTCCACTATGTATTTGGAAAATCATTGCTGATGTTTGTGTGGATAGTTGCAATTAATACATATAATTAGTTGGACCAATATCATGTGCGACTTGGAGAATAATTGCAGGCAGTTAGTTCCTTGATATGTTAATGCTGAAGTGTATCAGTCTCTAAACACGCAGGCAGGACGGATCAGAAAGCTCAGAAGCCTCTTTATTGTAGCAGGAAGTAAAAAAACATTTACACATCCCTATCGGCCTTTACCAATTGTTAAGGAAGCACCATAGAACGTATCCTATTGAGATTAAGGGTTTGCTATGGCACCGCCGTACCATGGCATGGAAAATCTGCAGATGTTCAGCAGATCAGGGAAACAAGCATCGCCTCTATGACCTCTTGACTTAACTTTGTACTGCCACAGTAAATCAGATTGCATAATCAAAGCCCCGAACAACCCCAGGAATTCTCTCATACATTCTGTCCAAATGACAGAAGTTGCAAAAGCCTGAAAGCAGAATGAAAATTAGCTTCCAGCACGCTTGTATGAGCCTATTAAATTGATGCTTCGGAGAAAACAATCTACTCTTCGTCCTCCCAATTAACTTCGTTATGATCTTGCTCTTTATTGTATACTTGCACATCATTTTCACTGCAGCTGTACCTGCTTTTCTGCATTCCGTTCTTCTTTGATCTTCCCCGGCACCACTTAATTATTTTAAGCGCACGAACTGTATGTAATAAACACTTTTCACTAAATTTCTTTACACGTGACAACAATAAACAAATTCCCATTCGAATTCCGAATTGTTCCCTTTTAGCTATTTAGTTCCTGTGCCGGATGAATTTAAAAATCGGCGCATGCCTTTCCACTTCCTGTGAAATACGAGGGGTGTTGATAGTTTCGTGGCCAAACGTAGAAAGAGGCAAATTTGGAAAACATAGCCACTTATTTTTCCTGCATTTGCACACTTACTCCAGCAGACGGATCCATTCTTTGCAGAAGTCGGCGTCTTGGTCCTCCAGAAGTGGTCAAAAGCACGGGTGATTGATATGTTCGTGGCCTAAGGTAGAAGAAGGTATTATTAAATTCAAATATCATTTTCACTAAAAAAAAAAAAAAAGGATGAACTGCAGGTACATGTAATGAGAGCTTAATATCTCAACTCCTTCTCCGGCAGGCCACGAACTTATCAATCATTCCTCCTCGGACCACCTGGGGGTCCAAGACGCTGTCGTTGCATGCACGTGCAGTTCAACTATTTTAGTGGTAATGCAAAAAGTTCGAAGTTAATAACTCATCTCCTTATACCTCAGGTCACGAACGTATCAATCACAACCCACCAACCCCTACCGTGGAATACTTCTACAAAGATGGGATTCTTATGCACCACGGCCGCTGGACACAGTGTGTACATGTATAAGGGGATGATGTTGAAAAAATAAATATGCAGGGTTTTCTAAAATTGACTCATTCTAGCTTAGGCCACAAAATTATCAATCACTCCTCATAGTCCGACTGACCCATCATGGAGGTAGCCTGTCAGTCTGGCTTGTGTGGACGCATATTTTGCATTAAGCACTGCTTTACGCAGTCGGTTACAATGTCTCATTTATGGCAAATCTGCAGCTTGCTGTCATCTTCTGTATTTATAGCATTCCAGCACGGAGAGATGTCGGTGTTTCATCGAGCACCTTGGCCGCATAGCTGAGTGCAGTCATCCAGAATGGCATGAAAACGAACTAGATATTAAATGCTTCGAAAGCTGATTTTGAATGCTACACCGAAAATCCTTGTTCCTCTGAAAACCAGAGACAAACCCGACCCCCGCTCACATATGTGTATGTCTAACTCACGGGTACATTATGAAGGCTGATTATGATCATTCAAGTCATTCAGCCTAATTGCAAAACTTGCTGATTTCAGGGATATTCCCAACCATTTGACAACAAAGAGTTCAAAATACAGGAAAGTACAGTGATGCTAAAGATTTTTGACGAACATTAAACATCGATTTTTTATGAAAGGATGAGATTTCCTTTAGTCTAGAAAGGACGTTGCTGACTTTGAGACGTAATCTTTCAATTGGAAGATTGATTGTCAGTCATTCCACTGTTTAATATTATGGGGGACACAAATGGAATTCAGCGTCGTGCTGATAGAACGGCTTGAGACCTACCTTCAACACAAATTGTTCGCTGCATTGAGTTAACTGAACATCATGTTTAGAAGCAGTTATCGACCGCCCATGACCTACTAATGGGGCAGCTGACATTTCAACAGATGAGGAAAAGGGGGAAACGCTTCTAGGCCATATAATGTGCTTTGTACTGCGGCTCAGTGATGTAATTCCAATACTTTGATGTCCTCAATTTCTGAGAATCTCGAGTTGCGAAAAGGGATGTTTGTGGTTGAACGGTGTTGGAAAAGGCATGAATAATGGAAAACCACGAATAATCTTAGAGCAATGGACATGATTGTCAGGACAAATACAATTCTTGCTGATGTAACTTATCTCTTTATTTATGTATTCATGACATCCATCGGACTCCGTGTATACTTGCTGTTTTTAAGCTCCAATTTAATGAAATTTAAGCTCCAATTCTGCAACCATTGGCAATAACTCCGTTACCCATAATGTAACTGCTCATTGCCCTCATGTTTCGAACAGATGATTCTGCCATTTAAGCAAATTATCCTGTTAATCTGCTAGTGTATTTTCAGAACTGTTGTCTTCCAACTGAAAGATATCCCCCAATGGATTCTATTTTTTATCATCTTCTCCATAATTCTCTCATTGTCGTATTTGCTTCATTTGATTTTTCCATGTTCAACGCCGATGACGCACTTTACAATGTTTATCCTGATCCGTTCTGTCATGTCCTTTTACAAGCTTTTTCTTCTCTTCTGTCAAAACCCATAATTATTACTTCTGTTGATTTTACTCGACGTATTTGACATTTTTATATAAAACTAATTCTATGAGTAATTCCGCATTATGTAGACTTACTTCGTAAGAAAAAAAAAAATAGGCATTTCTCTTTGTGAATGTCTAAACCTTAAAATTTAAGCGTCTGTTTTAATTTCCCTGCTGAATTTCTGTTTCAGTATTGGAAAACAGGTACTCCTCCATCTTCTTTGCTGTCTGCGTGACGCTTGGAATCGTTGTCGTGGGCGAGTTATTCACAATGATAGTGATAAAGCGGAGGAGAGGTAAGATTCAAGTTTATACTTTATTATTGCTCGGAATAATATTTCCAATTTTGTTGAGTTATTGTTGTTGTCTTTCTGCGGACTGTCGCGATATTATCCGATACGATACGGATGTTATCCTCTCATGTATAGTAATAATAATCAGTGTCTCATCAGATGATATGTAGTTTACCAAATGTGTGAACATCAATTGGCGTATGTTTTATGTATCTATATAAGCCCTGTATTTATTGTTACTGTAATAAGTCTATGTTTACATGTCACCCTCAGGCTCGCACAGCTCGTGTTCGTCTCGGGGAAACAGCCTTTGTCCCCGCCAAACTGGGAAATCACTATTGCGTGGATGCTGTGTAATCAGCGCCCAGTTGCAAACCCATAATAATAAAAAAAATATCAGACAGTATACCATGTGCAATTGAATCATCGAACCTTATGAATCTTAATTTGATTTTAATTTAGTAATGAAAATAAAAAAAGGCCCCAATTCAAAGAAAAGTCAAAGGTTCTCGTTGGAGATCACTCAATAGAAATTCTGCCAACTTCGGAGCACTCCGTCCGGTGGTCCACCAGCTCTCTCCACACGTGTCTTCCCTTTTCATCTCTCCCTAACAAAAGATATCGAAAAAGAAAAATCACAATACAGAGCAATAATCTCCGATTGGTTAACTTGGATACCACAATCCTGTTGTATCCAGCCATAACCCAAGCATTGTTGCTACAAAGAAATGGTTACCTGAGCAGTGAGCATAACATTGAAGCCATTATATTAGCTGTGAATCCTTACAGCGCGTTACAAACAGATTTTATGAATGATACTGACAGAATTTTCAAAGTTCCCGGACATCAGCAGTCATATATGATTGATTGCCCATTTTAATTTTAATAACGAGAGATTAACTCTTCAGTTTGTAACTTTAAATGCTCATGATTTTCGGAATTCTCACTTCAACAGATGCAGAGTTTGCAGGCAGAGCGTCATCTGATATGTTTTACCAAACAATTTATGAAGAAATTGAGAATACTCCGTTCAACAAGAACTTGAATGATGCACACGGTGCAGGTATGCCTTGCTTATTTCATTTACTTTTCAGGTGCTAAAGATCGTATCTGCCCATTACGACAGTAGAAATCGAGAACTGCCAGTTCAAGATACCAAAAGATACTTCAAAATTGACAGGAAAAGACATTAGAGAAATACAGAAATGAAGATCTGATGACAAAATATGCGTGGGCCTGTATCAAAGTGGAAAATTCAGACTCTGGCTTAGGTTGAAAATGGCGAAGAGAAAAGAAGGCTCTACTTTTTAAAAATTTAAATCGTCCTCCTTTCTTTCTTCTTGCACAACTGGAGCAGTGTGGAGGCCGGGTAAATTATTGCAATGTTCCTCTTGCGGGGTGGTGCAATGCAGAGAAAGCTTTATTGTCCGCAGATCCTGCAGTTGTTAGAAGTGCAGCAAGCTGCAGTATCCCATAGACCGTGTTAAGGAACTGGAGCTGAAACTGGATGAATTCTCGATTGTTAGGAAGGCTGAGGGGCTGATCGACAGGAGTTATATGTATGTCGTTACAATTATGGGGCAGGACACAGGACACAGGAAATGGGATGATTAGCCACTGCAGGGTGCCCCCGCGGCTGGTCCCTTGAACAACAATTATTCTGCTTTGGACACTGTTCGGCGGTAATGATCATTTATGGGAAAGGTGGACTGGTTAGTTCTCTGGCAGTCAGTGCGGATCTGTGGATTAGAAAGGAAGGGAGAAGAAGATGCGTGCTGCACTGCTAGTAGGTTCATTTTGTTAAGTGATCAGTCAGATGTTTCTTTCTAATTGAAAGATATTGTCATTTCTCAATTGACAGGATCATGGAAAGCTCCAATCATCTGCGAATAATTATTGTGGGAAGTGGGAGAGTGTGCAGCCGCAGGTTATGGCCTTTGTCGGTAATGTTAAGAAGGGTGATCCCTTCCCCCAAACGGAGGTTACGTAATTAGGAAATTAGTTAAAAGACAGGAATTCCAGGGTTGTGGGTCAGCACTTCAAGTCCAACTTTGTTTTTCTTTGTGTGATATCTCCCTAGTCGCCGTCTGTGATTTTTTTTTTTATTGCCATGCGTTCCTGTTTGTTTTCATGCTCCATGTGCTCTTGTCTCTGTTCGTGCTCTATTCTGGCCACTGTAGTACGGAGTACTCCGCTTCTCTCATGTTTCTCATTAGTAACTGTTTTGCTGACAATTCTGTCTGATAGTGCTCTGCGTACCACCTGCCTCTCGCTTTGTTGCTCAGTGTATTTCAGTCCCGTGTCTTCACATATTTGCTGCAAGATTATGCCAGTATTTTTTTTCCTGAGCCTTCCAGCAGTCGTGTCTGTTCTCTGTGCATCATGAATATCGACTCTTCCTGTTTCCCGATTCTGGTTTTTGGATTTCTCTGGATGTTTCGATCTCTGCCTGAACTTTAGCGTTGACTTAGTTTCACCTCGGGATTGTTGCTCAATGAATATCACTGTGTGCACATTGTGTGCGATTGGATCGCTGCTCCAGCGCGCTGACAGTTGTGATTTCAGGACTGCTGGCAGTGACCCGTGCTAGTAAGACAATAAATATGAAGATTATGCAGAAGGAACAGTTTGATACCGCTGCATGGTGGTCAGCTGGTGGTGTATAAATTAAATTGCAGGCTGAAGCGAACCTACAACATCGGAAGTCGAGAAACTGAGCATGTATAATAGTTCTGTATACTCAAATGAACAAATTATGGAAGGAGACGCTTTTGAGCTTAGGACATGGATTAGAACCACGAAGTTATGACATTATTATCGTGATTGATACCTGGTTGCAGAAGTGTCAGAGGAGGCAGCGCAATTTCACAAAATTTTATTACATGAGACGTGATAACACAACAGTGATTATAGGTGGAGTGGTGCCATTGTTTATATGGGAAAAATATGGGAAAATGTCTTAGCAGTGTTCAGATCGGTCATACTGCTGAGCTCGATTGCTGAGGCTAAGTAAGTAGAACTATCGAATAAGAAAAGTACGAAAAGGACGAAATGGATACATATTTTAATCACAGAGTAACCGAAATCATCAAAACAGGTAACAAAATAATTTGATGAAGGTAGGACAGTGGATGTTGTCTACATGGACTTTAGCAAAGCATTTGAGAAGGTCCCTCATGAGAGACTGATCCAGAAACTCATGAGGCATGGTATATGTGGAACCTTGGTTGTTTGGATAAATAAATTGCTTAAAGGAAGAAAGCAGAGGGTACTTGTGGAAGGAAAGTATTCTAACTGGAGTTCGATGACTAGTGGGGTGCCGCAGAGATCTGTCCTGGGAACCCTGCTATTTGTGATGTTTATATTTGACCTGGATGTAGAAGTGGAAGGATGTGTGAGTAAGTTTGTGAATTACACGAAGATTTAGAGGAGTTGTAGATGGAGCTACATGTGGTCGAAGGTTAAAAGAGGATATAGACAGGCGGCAGAAAGATGGCAGATGGAGTTCAATCCGGAGAAGTGTGAGGTGATGCATTTTGGAAGGACAGACCAGAAGACTGAGTACAAGACTAATGGTCAGTTACTTAAGCGTGTGGATAAAGAAAGGGATCGTTGTGTTCAAATCCATACATCCCTCAAGGTCGCTGCAGAGGGTGATCGTGTAGTTAAGAAGGCCTATGGAATGCTAGGCTTCATTAACAGGTGGTCTGAGTTCAAGAGTACAGAGGACATGCTGTAACTCTATAAATATTTGGTGAGACTGCACTTAGGGTATTGTGTTCAAATCTGTTCACCTCCTTGTGTGATCGATGTGTAAGCTACGGAGAGGGTGGAGAGGAGATTTACCAGGATCGTGCCTAGATTGAAGAAAAAGTCATATGAAGCAAGGTTAACAGAGCTGGGACATTTCTCTTTGTAGCGCAGAAGAATGAGAGGGGACTTGATAGAGGTCTACATGATTATGAGAGGCATGGATAGGGTGGATAGTCAATACCTGTTTCCCAGGGTACCAATAGCAACCACCAGAGGGCATATGTACAAAATTAAAGGAGGAAAGGTTAGGGGAGACATCAGGGTTCAATTATATTTTTACACAGATTGTGGTGAGTACCTAGACTGACTTGCCAGGGATCGTGGCGGGGGCTAAAACGTTAGGGGTATGTAAGAACCTCTTGAACAGTAACATGGATGAAAGAAAAAATAGAGGGTTATGGGGGTAGAGTGGTATTAGAACATTTATAAAGGATTATATGGGTCAGCACAACATGGAGGGCTGAAGGGCCTGTACTGTACTGTTGTGTTCTGTGTTTCTATGGAATAGTTCGTCAGTTGTAGACAGGCGAGTTTCCTTGAATCTGTACAGAGAATTCCCAATCAGATATAGCCTGTTCCGTTTGGATATCACTAAAGATTCTGCTCTCATCCACTTCCTCTATACCCCATTCTAACATTTTACCTCTTTTCATCTGCCCCTGTTTCCTCACACTTCCCACATAACCCTTATCCTGTGCTCCTCTCCTTTCCTATCACATACTCTTTTCTCCAGCACTTGTCCTTTCGCACTAACCTGGCTTCATGAATCATCCCGAGCTAGACTTCTCCCCACCCCTTCACAATACAGTTCTGCCATATTGCCCTTTCTTTTGAGCCTCAAATCTTTAAATTATGTTCAGCCTGCTGAGTTCCTCCTGCAGTTTGAGTATGTTGCTTTGGATTTCGAACATCTGCAGTCATTCTCTTGTGCATAGTTGTTATTGTTTGGAGGAAAGAGGAGATGGATGTCAAAGGTATGTTTTTATGACAGAGGGCTGTCGGTTCGTGGAAGTTCTACTAGGGGTAGTTGTCGTAGCAGATACACTAGGCAAGTTTAGGCGACTCATGAAAACATTGGGGAAAATGCAAATGAGTGTTATGTTGGAGGGATTGTTCTTAGAGTAGGTTAAGAGTCCATCGTGGGACAAAGCATCTGTAATGTTCTATGTTCTCTGCTGAAGAATCTTGAAATTGCAGTGTACTGGAATGCTGGAGGGAAAACAGACCCCAACTGAGCTGAGGTTGGGAATGGATGTTGCCAGCAGCAGCACCCTCACCCGTGTTTTTTTTTTTAATATTCAGTACACTCTATGAGTTTGTGTCATTGTTATTTCTAGTTCTTCATCGTGCTCCAGACATGATTTTTCTGCTGTCTTTACCCCAAGCACATCTACTCTGCATCAGTGACGCCAGCCTTGATTCTCAATTTTCTGACTGCTACTATGCTAGTTCCACACGTGGTGCCCACAGTATTCTTACTGAGATGATGAAGGATTTATGAATTCTGTCTGGTAGATGAAATTACTCTCTCCATCAGCTAATCAGCTATCTATTTTCGTTGACTTTTAGACTTTGGTTCCATTGATTCCATCAATCAAATCGCATATTACACGAGTAACGCATTTAACAAAACGGAAATTAAACCAGAATGTATTGAAGAAAACTCTAGTTTTCAAGGTTGGTATACGTTTTTTTTCTGTTGTTTCTGTTTTCTTTGCTTATCCAGAATTATGGTCGCGATCAGAACCTGACCAAGCAAGTTTTACAGGCATTATGACGTGACCTGGTAAGAGATCTGAAACTTTTCAGACGGACTTCTGATACATGATGCGTGTGCCAAAAAGCTCAACTGCAGCCAAGCAAATTAAATGCTATTTCTTTGTTCGTTTCGTGTTGGAAGATAATTAGAGCGGAGTTTTGTTAACTTCTGGTAACTTGTAAAAAGCCAGGGACTGAGAAATATCCGTCCTTCACCAAAATGCCTATCCCAGGTGCTGCATAAAGAATATATCTCATCCAACATGTAGCGGTGTACAGCATTGTTTGCAGGAATATCGATTTGACTCATTGCTCCCCATAGATCTGATTAATACCGAATATAACGGCGCAGAAAATAGAACTATTGATCCTCCTGATGCTATGATCCTGTTAGCCGACGGATGCTCAGAGTTGCCGATGAAAGTAAGTTCATCTCCTTCCTATTCGTTGGAATCAAATTTCTGGGTAACAAAACATTGATATCCTTATGCTCTTGACGCATTAAACGTGATGTGTATATTTGGTTTCTTATAAATACGTACCTTGGGTTAGCAGTTCCCAGTTGCTATAAATTTCACTGCTGAGCATTCAAACTTCCAACCATTTCCGTACCAAGAGGCATCGACGGATCGTTAAGATGTTTTACACCTTCACCAGGAAGAAATAAACGTATTTGTATTTGTTCACTCTTTGTGTCCTTTCTGCTGTAATTTATAATCTTAATAACTCAGTTTAAATTAGAGTTCAGTGAGTTGCTCAATTGCTGAAGGTCTTTCTTTCACAGTAAAAAGTATTGTGTAGAATATTTTTTTTTGAGTCGAAATAATTAAATCAGGGGAAAAATGTCAGAGATATTGTTTTGCTGAAATATAATTTTCTCTGTATTAGGTTGATATCCAAACCTGTAGCATTACTGTCTGTTCAGGTTGAGGAGACCAAGAATTTCAGTGAAATTAACCTATGCGGTTGAATTTCATCACTGAAATAAAAATAAGACAATAATATCTACACACAATTTTGTATTTAATATTGCAGTCTTAATTTGACCAATTTAGTGTGTCAACTTTGTTTTATTTCGCAGGTAAATTAGTGTAATGTCCGCGATCCCTTCTTCTAAAGCGAGTTTGAAGATTGGAAATCTTCCGATTAGCCTGTCCTTTCATCTCTCCAGAAAGATGAACACGTAGATCGTCAGCTTATTGGCCTCTCACGGAGAAATAACAATGGCAGAAAGATTGATTTCTCTTGAGGCATTTATTTTCTCACTTGACACATAACTTGCAAGACATCATGTTTATTCAGCTGAATAGAAATAAATCTGGAAAAAAATGAAGAGCAGTATATTATTCTTGAACCTTTCTACTATCTCGTATATATTATTTGAAATATCCCAGGATGTTCTGAAGTATGGATTTACGGTTTTCTTGTCCTTTATTTTCCTGTAGTTGTTGCCAGCCGCAAATTTATTTTGACTTGTTCAATGAAAGTTTCGAAGAAAATAAATAAATATATCATTTTATGTGTAATGCAATTCTCATACATGTGTTTAATATTTTCATATTTTGTACTAAACTAATGCCAGAACATCAACATGCTGATTTCTGATTACTTCTAATCTGAGAAACAGATGCATAACATTATACCACTCATTTACTGACGATTCAAATGTCGCGACTACTTAAGATTTGGTAGAGCAATGTGATTTAATTTAAAAAAAAATCTAGTCTACAGTTTGAGGCAAATATAAGTGAAAGTTAGAAATCTGATAAACGCTAGCGACGGTGCATGAGAGAGCGAGCGAAAGTGAGAGGGAGTGAAAGAGAAAGAGAGGGAGAGAGGGAGAAAGAAGGAGAGAGGGAGGGAGAGAGAGATATCCGCAAATTCATAGATGCTATTTGAGCTACGCCTATTCACACTGTCATGGCTACGGTGAGTGGTGCAGTGGGATCAATGGGGAATGAGCAGAGAGGTGCACTAGAGTTTACCGTCAGCGAAGAAGTCATGTTATCACCAATCCGTAAAGATTGTGGTCTTCGGGTTAGGATGTCGAGAATCTAGTTATAGAAGTATGTATAGAGGCCCAGGGTTTGTAAATTCTCAATCTCGGACTGTGCAAATGATGGTATTAAATTCTGAGCAATGGTCAATGAACAGCATCCTGACAGTGGTGCTTGCATTGCATTGCACAGGTGCTCTGAGGCCGGGTGAAGAGCCATTCAGATTTCATGTGCCGTTAACCTTTTGTGGCGATAGGCAGTGTCCTCATATTTGCTGAAATAGGAGCTCAGTCTATTCATGGACAACATCTCAAAGCATTTCATCACTGTAAATATGAGTGCGGCTGGACGATAGCCATTAGTGCAGCTCACATTATTCTTCTTAGATACTGTTAAAATTGTTGCCTTTTTGAAGAGAGTAGGAACATTCGACCGTGGCAATGAGGGTTTGAACATGTCTTTGAATGCTCCCGCCAGTTTGTCGGCACAGGTTTTCAGAGCCTTACGAGGGACTCTATTATGACCTTCAGCCTTGCGAGGATTCACTCCCTTTAAAGAGAGCCTCACCTCGTCCTCTTAGACAAAGACCAGAGGGTCATTAGGTGCAGCAGGGATCGTCACAGCTGTAATTATATTGTACCGCTCAAGCGGATATTGAACGCATTGAGTCCATCTGGCAGTGAAGCCTCTGTGTTATTACTGCTATTGGGCTTCACTTGTGTAGGAATAAAATCTTGCAAACCATGCCAGAGTTGTCGTAGGTCGCATGTCTCCTACAAACTCATTCCAAGTTGTCTTTTCGCCCTTGAAATAGTGCTCTGGAAAGACAACCTTGTTTTCCGTTAACGACCTGGGTGGCCAGATTTGAATGTCAGATATCTAACATTAATCAGACGGCGTACCTCTTGGTGCAGCCACCGCTTTTGGTTTGGAAACGTATAGTAAATTTTTGCAGGCACACACTCATCAACACAGGTATTAATCAAGTCGGTAACAGCTGCTGCATACTCATTCAAATACGAATATGATTCCTTGAATACAGTCAGTCCACTGATTCGAAACAGTCCTGTAAGAGCTCCTAGGCTTCCCTTGTCCTTACCTACTTAATCCTCACTGCTGGTGCTTCAGGCTTCAGACTGCGTATACCCAGTGAGCAGAAGTACAGCCAGGTCATCAGACATTCCGAAGTGAGAGCATGGAATAGCATGGCACACATTGTTGATAGTGGTGTATCAGTGGTCCAGTGTGTTGTTCTCTCTGACATTTCAGGCGATCTGTTTATCTTAATTGAGTAGTGATCTTTTTTTTCATATTCACTTGGTTAAAATACCTCCAAAAGACCGTGAAGGCTTTAGGGGGCGCGGTTTTGTGCATGTTGATTCGCTTGTTCAGATCATCTAAAGCCTGTTTATTATTGATCTGAGGTGGAATGTATACCGCTAAAAAAAATGATTCCGAAAATCTCCCACTGTAGGTCAAATGCACAGCACTTAAATGTGAGATATTCCAGGTCTGGTGAACAGAATTGGGAAGCAGTGATATTCCTGTGCTCCCAGCAGTGTTGATCATGAGGCATACTCCTTCATGTCTGTTTTTGAAAAACTCTATAGATCTCTCCTGATGGTTAAAGTAAACCCGTCGATCCTTATATTTGCATCGAGGACAGACGGATTTGTGGATTCGGTGAAATAAAGATACATGCGTTCGTGATTCAACACCCTACCTCTGAGATAATCGATTATATTCAGTAGAGACTAAATGTTTACCAGCAAGATAGTCGATATTGAGAGTTGAAAATCCCATCACTTAAAAGCCTTTGTATCCTTGACTTTGTATCCACGTTTCCCAATTGGAATCCGCCGAGGAATCAGTCCACAATCAGCACTGTTTCAACCAGTTTTATGCAGTAACAGTTCTTTCAAAAGCATTAATACATCGTTGTTGTCTGTACTGACCTTTGAAGCTACTGTGCTTTTTAGGTGTATCAGGCTGAATCATTGAGAATTCATTTGACACATGAGTCACCCCAAGGTGGCCCGGAAGCCATCACTATCATCATATGGCCCTTTCTTAGATCAATGACTGGGGGATCATTGTTTGCATAGGAAAAAAAAAACCTATGGAGATGAGGAGATATCATCCAAGTCTCCAATGAATGATCTGCTGCATTTAAATATAAGACATAATATTCAGCTCATCTCTCTCACTGACGTTCCCTATTACATTGCCAGGTAATCCGATAATCATCACTGTGTTTGCAGAACCGCAAATATTCCTTGGAAATTACGTTTTCTTTATCTGTAAATCAACTGCTATTCGTCCAATATAACATAAAACATACGATAGTACAAAACCGGAACAGATCAAGATCGTGTGGAGCCAGCTAAAAGGGAAATCAAATAGTAATACCCACATCCTATTACACGTCCATATGTTCAATCGTCCTTATATTCGCGTACTTATACAAACGTCTCCTAGAAACTTCCGATGCGTTTGCCTCTACCACCTTATCAGACAGCGCACTCCAGTCATCCACCGATCTATGAATAAAAAATTGACAATCGCATACCATCGCAGAACCTATCGACTCTGAGCTTCAACGACTTCCCAAAGGTGCACACATGTCTAACTTATAAAGATTTAATTAAAACTGATACAGAGGTGAGCAAATTCCAAGACCACTGACAAAAGAACGTCTTGTTACTTTGCTAAATGTATCTGTAATCCTTTTCTGCGATATCCAGTGCAGGGATGTCAGGTGTCTGGATTTGCACTTTCATTAGAATAGTATGTAAATCTTTAACGTTAATTTAGGACCGACTAGCGCGAAGTTAAAGGTAATGGAAATGGATGTCCCTATTGGGATCCCGGGAGAAGTGGTCCGCGGGGTGCAAATATTTTCCGTGAGGAAGAGAGTGCAGGGATCGGGCTGAAATGCAAGTTGAGTCTCTCGCAGCTGGGGATGTAGACTACAAAGGCGGAATGCTCAGGTTTCTGCGGAGGGCAGGGAAAGAGAGGTCCGATTTGGAATATCTAATAAGCCCGCCAGCGAGGAGTGAGAAATGTGAGTTGTAAGCGGCCCTTACCTCCATAGCGAATAAGTAGAAGATTGTTCTGTTCAAAGAGCCATTTATTGTACTCCGCTTGTTCGGAGGAATGAAACCGACCACGAAAGTGGAAGAATATGATGAGACTGCTGAGGTGTTAAATGAGTGGCAGTGTTCTAATGATGTATAACGACAGCGATGGGTTGAAAGATTGAGAGGGCGGACTACATGACGTAGTGAGAATAGTAAAGGCACTCAAGTCCCGTGCCGCTACTGCGGCCTACATGCACGAACTAGGGAAGGTGTTTGGTGCGACGGGAAGCACAATGGACCTCCTGACAGTGTTTCAGAACATGTGTCAGGAGCAGTGGAAAAAGCTTTCTGCCTACGTTTTTCAGCTGGAGAGGCAGCTAATTTGCTGGCGGCGTAGAGTGGGCATTCAGTCAGCTGATTTGGGTCTGCTAAGAAAGAACCAAACAGCGAAAGGCGCCCAGTCCCAGAATCTGAACGCTTGGAGACTCCGACTGATACTATTTCGCACCCCGCTTCCTTGTTTGCTAAGCGGAGCAGAGAAGTATGAAAATAGCAGAATTCGTCGGAGGCGCGCCAAGTCTCTGTCAGCAGGGTACAGTCTTCGGCATTCACTGCGTTAATGTGATAACGGATAGCTGACCCTGTGGAGTGGAAAAAAAGATCTTAGTAGAGTTGAGAATTGATATGTCACGGTAGTTAACAACGGGTGTGCTCCCACACTGACTGATGGAACTGATAGGGGACGGACAATGCAGACTACTGCTAACGGCCTACGCCCCGCGAGAAGAGGATCGGCCGGCCTTTTCTGACATGACTGCGCTAAAGAGGGACACTGCGAGCAGGAGTGTGAGCGGCAGGAACAACCTCAGAGAATGATCCCCCGGGTACCTAAGCAGAACGAGACTTTGCGGAAACATGAAAAAATATACGCGTGAAGAGACTCTAATGTAAGGGATGCGGTGGATGGGTGGTGGACACAATCCAAGCCGTATTTCTAGGAACACCTTAAAGCTAAAAAAACGATATTCCTGAAGGCTTAGTGGGGCCAAGTTCCAGTGTATCGTTATCGATAGAGGATATTCATATCAGAGCCATTCTTGAAAGAAAGTCGCAGGTTACTCGAAGGTTCTTTTTACAACCAGTATTTGACGTATTTATAATTGACGGCATTCTGTGCACTAGTGATCCGGGGTCCAAGTTGCTGCGATTATCCGTATGACTGTAATTTGTCAGTGAAGCTCAACTTTCTGAAGGCAGATGTGGGAGCAACTGATGTCCTTGATACATTAGCGCTGTTTTGTCCGGAACCCGTTGAGAGTGGCGAAGTTTTATTTCTTATTGTGACAAATACTTCTATTGTGAGGAGGCTTCTGGGAGCGTGCAAGGAGAGAGCTGGAGAGAGCTTTCTGAAGACTTGACCCGTTCATCCGGTGTTTCGAGCTGCTTTCGAGGAAATGCATGGCCGTACTCTACCGGATCATGAGTTTAGACGAGCGACTGTGTGGTTCACGCAGTCAAAGTGTATCGTGTTACGGCCCGGGGAATTAGAGAGAGTGATGGAAAATCAAATTTCCCGGAATACCTGAGGCCGAGGCCCTCTTGGTGGAAGCACCGGAGACCTCGAAGAGGAGTCTTGTGCGTTGCTGGGGTTCTGGTGAGGACTGAACTGCAGAACCCTCAGTTGTACATGCGAACAGGATGGCAGTGATCATCAGGAACACTATTACGAGGGATTTCAGGGACAGGAATGTATTTTATTTAATATGATGGCAGAATATTTTATTAATGGTAAAATTCTTAGCAGTGCGGACATCAGAGGAATCTTGGGGTCAGAGTCGACAGGACACTCAAAGCAGCTGCGCAAGTTGATTCTGCGTTTAAGAAGGCATATGGTGTATTGGCCTTCATTACTCGTGGACTCGAATTTAGGAGCCGAGAGGTAATGTTGCAGACTTAAGGACGCTGGCCAGACTCTACCTGGAGTACTGGGCTCATTTATAGTCGTTTCACTACAGGAAGGATGTGGAAGCCATATAAAGGGTGCAGAGGAGATTTACAAGTAGTTTACATGAATAGGGAGCATGCCTTATGAATACTGGTTAGGTGAACTCGTTTTTTTTCTCTTTCGAGCGACGGAGAATAAGAGGTGACCTGATAAAGGTGTATAAGATGATGAGAGGCATTGATCGTGTGGTCAGTCAGAAGGTTTTACCCAGGGCTCAAATGGTTGCCACAAGAGAACACAGATTTAAGGTACTAGGGAGTAGGTACAGAGGAGATGGCAAGGATAAGTTTTTTACTCAGAGCGTGGTGAGTGCGTGGAATGGGCTGCCGCCAGCGGTGGTGGAGGCGGATACGGTAGGGTCTTTTAAGAGATTTTGGAATAAATACACGGAGGGTATAGGGTATACTAATAATTTCTAAGGTAGGGAGATGTTCGGCGCAATTTTGTGGGCCGAAGAGCCTGTATTATGCTGTAGGTTTCCTATGTTTCTGAAACGTCTTTCAGCTATGTTCGGAAATTAGTTTTAGAGGATGAGATAGCCACCATTCCGTCCAAGACAGAAGCGGAGACCACATGGCCAAGGCCCCAGACTGTGAGCGCTTTGCGATAATTCCTTGGGTTTTATTGGTTCTATCGGTGAGTGAACGGCTACGTGAAGGTAAGTTACCCTTTAAATGGACTCCCGTATGATTACCTTCATTTCGGTAAGAAAGGTTGGAGTAAAAAAAAAATAAGAGAGGGGTAAAGAGTATCTTAGCGCTTCGGAGCAGTATGGAAAGAGATGGGATGAGAAATATAAAGAGACAGTGCAGTCGACGAAAGAGTTGTTGCCATAGGTGCCTATGCTGGCTTTTGTTGTCCCCGATTGCTCTATATAATGTATACTGATACCTGGGCACCCGGTTGATAACTTTTTGCGTTTGTTAGCCCGATTCTGCCGCTCTTGGGGAAAAAAAATCCCACGCACAAGCTGGAGTTCCCGGCTTTGAAATAGTTTGTGCTGTATACGTTGGTCTACAGCTATTATGCTAAGTTTGAGGTGGGGCTCTTGATTTCCTGAGATACCTTTACCCCGTCATCTATTTCTTCAGGTGCAGATATTCCTTCTTTCTATTTTTTACGACTGTTTGCCCTTCGGTCGTTCCATTTTGCCACAGAGTTACTATAGTAGGTGTCGCCTCGAAATTGGGCTGTATGTCAACCAGCAACTCTTGTCCCAGCTGCAGAAGATGTTTCTGAAATACAATCTTGTTACGCCATTCGCATCCTCTGGTTTAACCCAGAAAACTGGTACCATTGTATCAGACTCTCCAGCGGTCAGCCAAGGTATGCTTCCCAGGTATCGCCAATTTCTTTTAGAGGACTCGGTCTCCCGGCTTGAGTTGGACAACTTAACATTTTGATCATACCTTCTCTTATTTCCTTGATCAGTTTGCCAGCCGCGATATCCACTGTTTCATCACCCTCTTTCAATTACATTCTCATATCAGATAAATAAGTCAGATAAGTCTTCGCTGGGAGGTTTTCCTCGCCAAATCCAGATCAAAGGTCGATAGGCAGCATCGCTTCGCGCCCAATTATTAGAAAATATGGCGAATACACTGTAGCTACATTTCCTTTACCGTTGTAGCAGTGGACCAGATGTCCTATATGTCGACTCCACGTGTTCTTTTTGCTGAGTTCCTAGATTTCCAGCATGTGCACCAGGATCCAATTAAACCTCTCGGGCAGGGGAACTCCCTAAGGGTGATAATGCGTGGTCCTCGAATTTTCGACTCTAAGCATGGTTAGAAACTCATTTCTGAGCCTCCTCTCGAAATCCCCACCCTGATCAATATGTAACCACTTGGGGAGGCCATTACAAATTAAGTACTTCTTCCTGATCAGTTTGGCCGCAATGGAACCCCTTTGATCGTTGGCAGGGAAAGGTTATGCATATCTGGTGTAGTGATCCGTGATGACTAAGTCATTCGACATGTTGCAGAAATATGGCTCATTTGACAGGAAGTCCAGGTCAAGACCACATGTCCCACCTACTCGGCAACTGGGACAACGGAGCGGCTGTCTTTGCTGCGTCCCCCTGCGTACACAAATAACTGGCTCTTCTTTGGCCACAATGTGTTGACGTTTTGTTGGAGGAGGATATTCTGTCTATGTTGCCTCGAAACTAATGACATGATAATCGATTTCGCCTGACAGTATTGTATTCATATTCCATTATCTATTCTACTATTGCTCACTCTGGCTTCTTGACCTATCTCCTCATCTTCCCATAAACTCCCTGTCACGCCACTCTTTCTTTCCTTTTTCAGATTGATTCTGCTCTAGCCCTATTAACTTTCCCATCTCTTCGATTCAAACATCACCATCGAGGTGGTCTTCCTCCCGAACCCACACTTCTTATTCTGGGTTATGCTCTTGTCTAATAAAGAACAGTCAATGCCCCAATTATGACGGTTTATTTAGTACCATAAATGCTGTCTGACCTGCTGACTTCATCTGGAGTTTTGTGTGATTTGCTCCGGATTTTCAATAATTGTAGAATCTTTTGTGTTTATTCATCTATAAAACGGTAGATATGTCATTTTACTGCTGCATTATTATTAGGCGATTGGAGAGAGACCCGAGGATATTCAACAAAATTGTCCAGACATGATCCAATGACAATAGGTGTACACGAGTAAGTGTGCGGATAACAGAGGGAAAACTAACTCTATCCTTTGCTAAAAATAATGACAATTACCCCTCCAGCCTCCGCCACGTGTTTGATAACCAAACAGAGAATAAGTGTAAGTGGATGAAACCCAAAAGTAACATTTGAAATATGTTAACATTCAGGTTTCATATAATCGTGCACATCCATTATGAACTCTTATCCAATCAACCTGTCCAAGCAGTTTCAAATCTTCAATTCAGTATTTTTTCAGGATATAAACGATGTTCTGATTCACCCTCAACATAAACCACAGCAAGAAGAGGAGGAATAAATTCACTAGTCTCCGTAACACTTCAGAAAGTCCTACATGACGAACTGGAACATGTCAGATAGATGTAATAGGCTCACTCACTGTAACATCTAACTTTGATACAGTCACAGTATAAAAAAATCATTTGGCAAATGTTCACATTTTGGAGAATGACCGAAAATATAATTCAAGATCTGTAGCTAGTCTGTGAATGTGGTAATATAGCTGTTCCATGGGTAACCACATGAGGAAGGTTGTGGGTCTTGTATAAGACTTCGGAAAAGAACGTGGTCTGGTCAACGCTTTCCCTCTTTTGAATAAACGTTATATTAAATCATGCCCCAATTCTTCTGAAATCAAACGATCCCTATACTCAAAGTAAGACAGAATAGTTGTGTATGTAAAAATAATTATGCATTTGATAAAATCATTCTGTTACCTGATTCCTCACTCAGCAGGGTGGAAATGGACTTTAACATTCATAATGTACTTCTGCTTTTTGTAACAGTGATTGCATCCAAAGAGAAGGTCGACAGAAGTTTGACGTGGAATTTTCCAAGATTACCTTTGCAACCTCACTGTATCACTGAACTACTCTGGTGTTACTGTTGCGAATGCATGCTGCACTCTTTCAAGTACTTCTGAGTCACAGTGCTACATAGAAGGCACAAAACGATTAACTGCAAAACAGCACACAATAGGGTGTATGTCAGCATCAAGGGGGCAATCATCTCGCTGTTCATTAAACAAATATTTTCTTTTCAACACAAACAAGGGAAAATTAGCAGTAGCTGGAAATTCAAGCAACCCACACGTAATGATGGAGAAACTGCTCAGGCTAATCAGCACCAAGAAGAAAATCAAGTACAGTCGAAGTTTCCGGCTGGTGTGTTTACTATAACGCCATGGGATTTTATCTTGTTATGCAGCTCGATGCGTGTCACCAGACCAAATATCCTTCTGAAAATCCAAGTGAATGTCAACCACTGCCTCCTTTGCCCACCCTGCTTGTTACTTCTGTCGAAGATCTCTGGACGTTTAGTCAGGCGAAACTTCTCTTGAGATACAATACTGAATTTGTTTACTTTTATCATTACTTTCCAACTACCAAAAAAACATGATCGATAATAATGGATTCGAACAATTTCCCAACCGCTGATAGTGTGCTAACTGGCCTAAAATTTCCTTTCTTTTTCCAGCCTCCATTCTTAAAGTGTTAAGCGTTGGGTGAAAATGGCAATTTTCCAGTCGACAGAATCGTACTAGAAACAAATAATTCTTGAAAGATCATAACCAAGAAAACAGCTATAATTTCAGCAATCTTTTCCACAACTTCTGTATGTAGTCTATTTGGTCCAGGTGACTTATCCACCTGAGTACTTTTTCAGATTGCCTGTCAACTTTTCCTTTGCAATAGCGAAGGCAGTTACCCCTGCTCCCTGACATTTACAGACCTCTGGCGTACTGCTAGTGTCTTATACAGTGAAGAATGATGTAACGTATTTATTGTCCATTTGTTGATTCCCCATTGTAGTGGAATAAGACCTTAGTCATTTGAAAACAATGCTCGCATCCGACATCTCGGTTCGGGACCATTAGTTTACTTAGTGCCAAGGAGAGAGAGCTAGTCTTCACCAGCTCCCGATCCTGCTCTCCTTTTACAATGGCGTCCGTTACTTTACTTAGTGTCAAGGAGAGAGAGCTAGTCTTCACCAGCTCCCGATCCTGCTCTCCTTTTACAATGGCGTCCTTCTCTATAGTTCCACGTAGTAACAGCATTCTTACTATATTATATCCAATACTTGTACAGAGGTATTACCATATTAACATTATATTACTGTTCACTGAAAAAAACTCAGATTGAAAGGAACAGTTACAAGTAAATCTATCTTGCAGAGCTCAGCGCATTAGTTTTTGTTTCTGTGTTGCAAGCATGTTAGCCTCATACCTTATCTCGCAACAGGTAGCACGTACTTTTCCCTATTTTCACACAAGGATCCTAGCGTCAAAATATCCAATGCGCATAGTCAGGTAGCTTATTAAAGCTTTTCCTCCACAAATCCCTCATTGATGATCTTCCAGATCAACACTTACACTGTTTTCCCAATTCTCATTCATATTCTCACATTGAGTCTATCTCTGGAAAGTGGGCCTCATAACATTCATGAAAAGGTCACATTTTCAGACATTCCTCCTCATCTAAGCTATCACTACTATCTTCTTCCCCATCCCATTCTCTAAAGGTTCCAGGCCTTCCAGGAGTACATCGAACATAGCTGGGGCTACAGTCAGGGAAATTTGGGCTCCTCTCATTTGGCATACAGCTTTTCCATCTGCTGACACAGTGGTTGCTCATATTTTAGGGGTTTTCCCTCGTTCTAGATCAAATGTCATTCTGCTGACACACTTTGCCTAGCGCATGTTTTAATTTTTTTTCCGTTTATCTTTTCACCATTCTCGGTGATTGGGGTTCATAGGAGATATGTTCTTTCCACGGTTACGTATTCAGGCAACAATAAATATATGAGATCGGCAAGGGTTTCTTATAACAAACAACACGTTTATTAAACACAGAAAACAAACCCCCCAAAAGTAAACAAACACTACCGTAACCGGAAACAGCTGCTGAGCGGCTGTTCAAACAGTTCGTAAAGTGATTTTCCAAAAACAGTTCTTTAAAGTGGTATTGCCAAAAGTTCGATATGCTCACAGTCCATTTAAAAGGAGAGACTTTACAGGACGATTTAGGTTCTCTTTCACGTCGCTTGCTTCGATCCCCGACATCGAACTTCCCACGAAGAATTTACGAAACAGAACGGCGTAAAGGCACTGACCTTTCCTTCTCCACTACCTTCAATCCTTTCTGGTTACCCAGGGATTAACACGAAGATAGTCAACGAAATCCTTCCAAATAAGGATCAAACAAAGGTCGCCCCCGTTTCACCGTAGAAAGCGATTCTCCTCGATCTTTAACTTCCAACTTCGAATTTTCACTCTCCACTAATTTCCTCGAACTAACAGAATCATAAAGAACCTGCTGGCAATAACCTTTTAAACTTTAGGCATTAAATAAAAACTTCATCCTTCAACTAAACTGCGTCATCTCTTAAAACACGCAGTGGCATGAAGTCAACCTGGCAAATCCAGCCACGAACTGCCCCTCCTCACAGGGTGGGGTCTACCTTTTATAACCTGTAAAAAAAAAACGTCACATGATCTCTACTGGCGGGAAAATGATGTCACCACCATCACAAGACCATCACCTCAAGTCCAGTACAGCTTCAACCCCAGTCACATGAGAAGGGCTCCACTGTCATGTGTCACGAGTACGTAACACCTCCCTCAAAAAAAACATTTTTGGTCTGACAAGAACAAAAATTTTTAACAATTGCTTACAAGAAAAACAAAAGTATAAATTTTATAACATATACAATACACAACACCAGCATATAACAGCTTATAACTCACAATACAGTAGGAGTGTTACAATTGAAAAAAAAAGCACTCCATAAAAAAATACAGTGTATATTCAACATCGAGATAGACAATCAGCAACCACATTATCTTTACCTTTAATATGAGTCATCACAATATTGTACTCTTGTAATATCAAACTCCAATTTAATAATATTCTGTTTTTGTTTTTCATCTTACTCAGAAAAAACTAACGGATTATGATCAGTGTAAACAATAAGTGGTTTCGGAGTTGTATTAACATATACCTCAATATATTTCAAAGCTAAAACAGGAAATAACAATTCTTTCTCTATTGTCGAATAATTTCTTTGTTGGTTATTGCATTTCTTAGAAAAGTAAGCTACTGGATGATCAACCTCATCACCCTCATTCCTTTGCATTAATACTGATCCTGCAGCCTCATCACTAGCATCCACAGCCAATGAAAAAGGTTTTCCAAAGTCAGGTGCCTTAAGCACAGGTTGTTGACATATCATTGTTTTCAATTTTTCAAATGCTTCTTGACAAGGCACCGTCCATACAAACTTCTCATTCTTCCGCAGAAGGTTAATTAATGGAAGGGCAACATTAGCTAAATTCTTACAAAATTTCCGATAATATCCTACCATTCCCAAAAATCTTCTGAGAGTTTTTTCCCCGTTGGAGTGGGAATCTCTAAAATTGCCTGAACGTTTGCCTGAACAGGAGCTACCTTACCTTGACCCACAACATAACCAAGGTAAGTCACAGTGGCATGTCCAAATTCACTCTTAGCTAAATGAATAGTTAAGTTAGCTTTTGAAAGCCTTTCAAACAATTTCTCCATCGCAATAATGTGTGCTTCCCAAGTATCATTTCCTGTCACTAAATCATCAATATAAGCATCAGTATTTTTCAATCTCTGAATCACAAAGATAATCATCCTCTGGAAAGTACCTGGGGCATTCTTCATCCCAAATGGAAGAACATTATACTCATATAACCCAGATGGAGTTACAAATGCAGAAATCTCTCTACCTCTGTCCGTTAATGGAACACACCAACACCCTTTCAATAAATCAATCTTTGTAAGGAACTTTGACTTTCCAACTTTATCTACACAATCATCTACTCTAGGAATTGGATATGCATCTGCTTTCCTTACAGCATTCACCTTCCTATAATCCGTTCAAAACCTAATACTACCATCTGGCTTTGGCACCATAACACATGGCGAACTCCAATTCGAGTTAGAATGTCTAATGATATTATTCTCTAACATATATTCAATTTCTTACTCAGCAAGCTCACATTTTTCCATGTTCATCCTATATGGATGTTGTTTAATAGGTTTGGCATCCCCAACATCTACATCATGTGAAGCTATAGTAGTCCTTCTCGGAACATCTTGAAACAACTCCCTATATTTAAAAATCAACTCCTTCATCTGTTGTCTCTGCTCTAACTGTAAATGTGCTATGTTTTCATCAATATTTTCCAAAATGGTTGAATTTGGTAACCTAACAGAAACAGAATGAAAGTCAGATGAATTATCTATCATGTTCCTAGTTAAATCAAACTCATTCTCACTAACCACAACAGTCACAGTATCAGATTGTTTCTCAAAATATGGTTTCAACATATTTATATGGCAAAGTTGTGTTGACCTTCTACGATCTGGAGTTTTTACCACGTAATCCACATCATTGATTTTAGACACAATTTCATAAGGACCATGAAATCTAGCTTGTAAAGGATTTGTCTGCACTGGGAAAAGAACCAACACATTATCTCCAGGCTTAAACATCCTCATCCTAGCGTCTTTATCATACCAAGTCTTCATTTTCTCCTGAGCCAACTTTAAATTTTCCTTAGCTAAGCTACAAGCTTTATGTAACCTGTCCTTAAATTTCAACACATAGTCCAACAAATTAGTGTGTACTTCCTTATTAATCCACTGTTCTTTCAACAAAGCTAAAGGTCCTCTAACTCTATGCCCAAACACAAGTTCAAATGGACTAAAACCTAAAGATTCCTGTACCGATTCCCTTACTGCAAATAAAAGTAAGTTTATACCCTCATTCCAGTCGCTTTCATTTTCCACACAAAATGTCCTAATCATATTCTTGAGGGTAGAATGAAACCTCTCCAAGGCACCGTGCGATTCTGGATGGTATGCAGACGAAGTGATTTGCTTAGCTCCCAATTTATAAACTATCTGTTGAAACAATCCAGACATAAAATTACTGCCTTGATCAGTT
This sequence comes from Hypanus sabinus, assembly GCF_030144855.1. Lineage (NCBI taxonomy): Eukaryota > Metazoa > Chordata > Chondrichthyes > Myliobatiformes > Dasyatidae > Hypanus > Hypanus sabinus. The sequence goes on from NC_082706.1 coordinate 29,384,186, forward strand.
TGTATCTCCTTAGCTAATCCAAAATAAGTAAAATAAAATGTATAAGTGCCTTTGTCACAGTTTTAGCTTTTATATCGCTAAGTGGTACTGCCTCTGGAAACCTAGACGAAGTACACATGATAGTCAACAAATACTGATAACCATTCTTTGGTAATGGAACAACACAATCTACAATAACTTTAGAAAATGGTTCACCAAATGCTGGGATAGGTGTTAATGGAGCTACTGGTGTAACCTGATTTGGTTTACCCACAATTTGACAAGTATGGCACGTTTTACACAACATCGCCACATCCTTTCTTAGACTAGGCCAGTAAAAATGTTTTAAAATCTTGTCCACAGTTTTCCTTACCCCTTGATGTCCACCTAAAGGCACACTATGAGCTAAAGTCAAAATCTCATTTCGATAAGCTTTTGGAACAACTACCTGGTAAACAACATTCCAATCCTCACTTGCAGGAATTGTAGGCGATCTCCACTTCCTCATCAACACTCCTTTTTCCAATTAATATCCTACTGGCACCTTATCAATTTCACTATCTAGTAAAACCTGCTCTTTTAATTTTATAATCTCAGAGTCTGTATTTTGCTCTGCTTTCATCTCCTTCTGGGACAAAGAAAAATCTTTATAGTCAGACTTACTCCCAGAATCTTGTTCAAACAACGAAGATAAGAAAGTCTCTGACACATCCTCAAAACTCGAATCCTGAGTTGAACAGTCCTGAGTAACAACCTCATTCTGCGCATCAATCTTTTTAGCCATAGCTCTAGTCACAACACAGGAAGAATCTGTGTTAGAATTCAACTCTGGTTCCTTTGGCTCCATTGTCAAATGCACTTCAGGAAAAACTTGTCCACCTGCCAAGTCATTACCTAATAATAAAGAAATACCCTTCACAGGTAAGCTATGCTGTAATCCTACTTTAACAAATCCAGTAACTAACCCCGACTTTAAATTTACTTTATGTAAATATACAGGCATAAAATCACTTCCAACACCTCTTATGTAATTTACCTCACCAGTATCAGACTCTTCATTAAACTTCAACACACTGTCTAACATCAATGATTGAGAAGCACCAGTATCCCTAAGGATTTTTATTGGCACCAGAGTAGATCCTTCATTCAAGGATACAAACCCTTCAGTTACAAAATGATCATATCCCTTTCTAACTTGGTCAGACTCTAACAAAGCCTCATTTGTGTTTATCAAACCCTGTAACTTTATAGGTGCTTCAGTATGTTGCACACAAGCATCTGGAACTGCTTCCTTCTCTTTATTTTCAATTTGAAACAGTTAGCTATTACATGGCCAGGCTTCTTACAATAGTTACAAGTAAGACCAAACTGTCTTTCCTTCACAGGCTTTCCTTTCTTATCAACTTCCTCATTAACCTACGATTCAATTTCAAATTTACCTGGAGTCTCCGTGTTATTTTTCCTCTTAAAAATTCTGCCCTGAGTAAATTTGTTCTTATGGATCAAAACATACTCATCAGCTAATCTAGCACAGTCCTGCAATTTATCAGTATCCTTCTCATTTAAGTAGGTCCTTACTTCAACAGGAATGCTTCTTTTAAATTCCTCCATTAAAATCAGCTCTCTCAATGTATCATAGTCCCCATTTACATTTTTAGAAGAAACCCATCTCTCAAAACATATAGCTTTATCATAGGCAAATTCCACATAAGTTTTTTCCACAGACTTTTTTCAAACTTCTGAATCGTTCCCTATATGCTTCTGGGACTAACTCATATGCGTTTAAAATATGCCTCTTTACAATATCATAATCAAGTGCTTGCGCAGCTGTTAAAGCTGTGTAAAATTGTTGTGCTTTGCCTTTAAGTACACTCTGTAACAATACTGACCATTTATCTTTCGGCCACTCTGACATCCGAGCAATAGTTTCAAAATGTTGAAAATACCGTTCCACTTCTGTTTCACTAAATGGAGGGACCAATTTAATTTCTTGACTAGCAACAAACGTTTTTTTTCGAACCAGAAGACTGATTTCCAGTCCTTAATTCCTCCATTGCATATGCAAATTCTCTCTGCTTTTGTTCCATCTCCAATTTACACCTCTCCAATTTCATTTGTTCGATTTGCAACTGCATCTCCAGATTACTTATTGGAAACGACTCTAAAATCGATTCATCAAAAACACCCGAATCCACATAGTGTGACGCGATATTCCTCTGTATTACAGCCTTAGAAGTATTCTGCAAAATACCTTTAAGTCGCAATCTACCATCTATCTCAAACACCTCAGTTTTTCTCGCCTTCGCCAACACCTCCGCAGCTGGCGAAGCCAGAAACTCATCAATATTCAATGCTGCCGAATACCACAACAAGCCAAACAAAAGAACCGAGTAATCCCTGTTTCCAAAACACCGATTTAAAAGTCAGCAAGCATTTAAACTCAAATGATTCAATCCAGACGCAGCCCCATATTTAATGTTACGTATTCAGGCAACAATTAATATATGAGATCGGCAAGGGTTTCTTATAACAAACAAAACGTTTATTAAACACAGAAAACAAACCCCCCAAAAGTAAACAAACACTACCGTAACCGGAAACAGCTGCTGAGCGGCTGTTCAAACAGTTCGTAAAGTGATATTCCAAAAACAGTTCTTTAAAGTGGTATTGCCAAAAGTTCGATATGCTCAGAGTCCATTTAAAAGGAGAGACTTTACAGGACGATTTAGGTTCTCTTTCACGTCGCTTGCTTCGATCCCCGACATCGAACTTCCCACGAAGAATTTACGAAACAGAACGGCTTAAAGGCACTGACCTTTCCTTCTCCACTACCTTCAATCCTTTTTGGTTACCCAGGGATTAACACGAAGATAGTCAACGAAATCCTTCCAAATAAGGATCAAACAAAGGTCGCCCCCGTTTCACCGTAGAAAGCGATTCTCCTCGATCTTTAACTTCCAACTTCGAATCTTCACTCTCCACTAATTTCCTCGAACTAACAGAATCATAAAGAACCAGCTGGCAATAACCTTTTAAACTTTAGGCATTAAATAAAAACTTCATCCTTCAAATAAACTGCGTCATCTCTTAAAACACGCAGTGGCATGAAGTCAACCTGGCAAATCCAGCCACGAACTGCCCCTCCTCACAGGGTGGGGTCTACCTTTTATAATCTGTAAAAAAAAACCGTCACATGATCTCTACTGGCGGGAAAATTATGTCACCACCATCACAAGACCATCACCTCAAGTCCAGTACAGCTTCAACCCCAGTCACATGACAAGGGCTCCACTGTCATGTGTCACGAGTACGTAACACCACTGAAATCCCAGGACTGGTTTCAGCCATTGCACTTATCTTTTAGTAAAGTGAGTCCCCCTATCATTATTAAGCCACAATGGAATTCCATATTTTGGTATGATTTCCTTAATTAGGGCATTCACTACTGTCCTAGCCGCATCAATGCTGATCTTGTATGACTCCATACTTCTGGACAGTCTAATATCTGCTGCCATACCACCAGTTCTCCTCGGTATCCCTATTTCGGAGGTAAGGGATGAGTAAAAGAGAAAGTGAGCAACTCTCGATCTTCTGAAGCCCTAGCAGAACGACGGAGAGGAGGTGAACCGAGGGATGCGCGACAAATGACCTACTTTTCCGCAATTTCGGAATTTAGTTGCAGAGTTCGGCACAGTGCCCCTTCTCACCACTACAGTAGCATGGGTCGCTTGGGGATCCCCGAGGATTTCCTCGGAACCTCTAATTGCTTTCTCTTCCCAGACCCCACATGAGGTGCGCGCGCTTCGCCCTGGAAGTACTGGCCTACTGGCATTTGTTTTTTTTTTATTTCACATCTGTTTTCTTACAAAGAAGGCCCTGCTGATTGATATTGCACAAACCTGTAATTTACTGCATCCAGTTCAGAGTAAGTTAATTATATATACATGGGCTTGTTGTGGCCAAATGCAGTCCAACAAAGTCTGAATCGCCGAAGACCCATTCCCTAAAATGGATATCCTGCACTCTATTGCCACTTCAGCTTGTACATTGCTATAAAATCTGAAATCGTTTCAGCCTTATTCTGCATGCACCGTGTCACCTCTGCTATATCGCTGTGTGTCCGTGCTTGCAGCCATGAAAGCATTTTTCCCTCCATTCTGCAAACAGTGTGTCTTTGTCTCATTAATAGGCACCGTGGCATCCTGTCTCCAGTCTCCTCTTTCCAGCGGGGGAATCAGTGAAGTTTCCCTTAACGAAGGCTAGCGGAATCCATCGGCATATTTTAATAGCACCTACACATCCCCCAGGGAGGGGCGAGTATACAGTCTTATCTGGACAAACCAATTGTAAAGGCGTTAACATATTTAAAGGATCAGATGTCACTGTAACCACCGCGTGTAATTCAGTTGGGTTCCATGGATTTTAAACAGGAACGTCACGTATCATAAATTTTGAGGGCTGAATTATGGGTTTGTTCCATCATTTTCTTCATTCTCTCTTCATCCGCTTGTCACCTGTCGGCACCAGCGGCCTCTCACTGTACCTGTGGTGCTGCTCACTACGGTCTCCTCTTCGGCAAACTTCGTGCCTCCTGCAGCCGTTGCGGCCGCCTCTTTCTGCCTGTTTCTGCCTCTGACCTTTGCCAAAGGCGGTGGCCATCTAATTTAAATCTGCTGCGTCCCCTGGGGGAATACAGGAAAGCACGGACCAACCTGGGTTATTGCCCTAGGGACAGTTGGGAGGCCAGGAGATTATTCGTATGGGGTCTTTTATCTTTCTTGGGGGGCCAAGGGACGCTTTTTTCCCAAAGGCAGGTGGCTACAGTGTCATCCCTGCTGCCAATTCTCTCACTTCATACCAATTTACTCAATTGCCAATGATGAATGTATCGTCCCAGCACTTCCCATTAACGCGGGAGCAAATGGGCCTATCACTCAGCAGAAGATTCGCAGTATTTTGTGCGCTTCGGGATAGCTAATACGACCGCTTTCCTTTTCTACAGATGGTTTTCTCCAACAGTCCCCCAGTTCGTATTCCGTTACGCCGGGATCCTGCCGACTACGCTAAATTGACGCAGAAATTTCCCTTTGATCAAGTGTAAAAAATGCTCGATTCCGTTGTCTCGTTTCTGGATTATTATTTTTCTTGTTACGAAGTCGAGCGAAGAGCTAGTCCCCACCAATTCTCGACTCTCCTCTCCTGTTACAATAGCGTCCTTTTATAAAATTCAGCATAGTATCAGTAGACTTATTGAAATATATCGTGTCATTGTATGGGAATATTACCACACGACCAATATGTTGCTCCTTACTGAAAAAATAAATCTTAAATGAAAATAGCAGTTACAATTAAAACTATCTTGCTGAGCTCAACACATTAGTTTCTGTTCCTGAAGTTGAAGCTGACGAGACTCATCGCTTATCTCGCAAGGTGTTACTATTTGTTCACAAGGGTTATTAATTTATAGTATGTAATCTCCTTAGACACGTAGCTTATTAACCCTTTTCTTCCACAGAAATTAGTACCTCAACAGTATCATTCTCAACTGGTCCAGTACCACCAGCGCTCACCTCTGATTTAAGCTTTATATAACTTAAAACAAAACATTTATTATCCTGTTTGATATCATTTGCTAGTTGGCCCTGATATTTCACCTTTACCCTACTGATGGATTTTTCACTTGTCATTTGTCGGAATTAAAAAAAAAACAAATATTGCAACTTCGCAGTCACTTTTACTACATAATATGTCCTTTCGCTCCTTCCAGTTGTTACTGGCTATTGATCTTGTGCGAAGTGCTTTCTATTTCGTACTTATAGCAGAAAAATACTGCACTTAGTGACAACACGTGTACAGGGATATATAATCGATACAGTATGAAATGATGTTGAATTAGGAAGTGATGTTGCCTGTATTTATAATTGTATGTTCCACATTTGGAATACACTGTGGACATCGGTTTGCTGAATTATATGAAACGCATATGCCAATGACCAAATGGCTGACGAGATTCACTTGAATGGCAGGTCAATGGGATATTATTACTCACAGGAAACGTTTGGACTTTGTTAAACTGATTTTGTCGGAGTATAGGAGGCTGAAAGGTGTTGTGTAGAGAAATAATAAAATATAGATTGTATGTCTGGTAAAGAAGAAATGCCAAACACTAGGCGTTTTAGGTCCTATAGTGGATATGGGCATTGAATAGAAGAAACACAGATCCACGTGGCGATAACTGTATAAACAGAGGGTCGGAAGTGCCTGGCAGTAAAGCATGGGTTGAAAACTGCTGAGGCTGCAATTTGTAAAGAAAACAAAAACTTTTAGAGAGAATAATACATAGGCGGGGAATTGAGGACGTGAATCCTATGCGGCAAATGTTGTTAATTTTGTTTGTCATTGAAGGCTGCACTGACGGATTCCCTGTCGTCTTTTTTTTTTTCCCATGATGTAAATATTGATGAACCAAATATTGTAAATAATGTAAATATTTATGTATACCAAAATTGTAAGTATTGATGAGCAAATATATCGTCAGCGGCATACACATATTGAACATAAATATTTACAATAGAAACTAAAGCCATATAAATATTTTTCCATTTTTAATGAACAATTTCCTATCATTGGGCTGAAATGCTATTGTATACCCGAAAGCGTACCAAATGTGAAGAGAACAGTTACCCATAAAAAGATACCCATATCTTCAACGCAAAGTTTACAGTTTGTTTTATGGGATAGTGCCAATAATTGGGTAATTACCCGTAATGTATTATATCATTATACCTCGAAAACAATCTTTAATTTATAGTAACAATGGGGCTCAGACTAATGTCCTGAGTTGTTGAAGAATCATGTATCTACGCGAGAATATATATATATTGGGTTTTGGAATGAGTTGAAAGCATTATTGAAATGTTCATGGACTGTGATAACTATGTATGATTGACAATAGTAATTTAATGCTTATGACCGGAATTCGACAAGTAGCCATTCCATATGAAAAGCATATGGAAAACAAACTCAGCCTCAGAATAAAGCGATGTCAATTTAGAACAGAGATGACAAGGAACTTTTTAACCACAGGCAGGTGAATTGGTGGAATTCAGTGCTACAGATGATTTCTGTGGCCAAGTCATGGGGTATACCTTAAGTAGAAGTTGATAGGTTCTCGATTAATTTCAGCGTGAAAGAATACGGACTGATCGCAAAAGAATGAGACTGAGAAGAAGAAGAATTCAGCCACTGTGAAATGGCAAAGTAGGCCTGATTGCAAGAATCGTCTAATTCTGTTCCAATATCTGATGATATTATGGTCTTATGGCAAATTTTGAAACAACTGCTTTCTGTTTTTGCGCAATCTAAATATTCAGGCGTGTGTCCTTAAGGAAATAGAGTGGCCACTGAGAACAAAAGAATGTGTATGCAATATAAAGGGGGTTGGGTATTCGGACATGGCAGATGAACAAACAGGTAAAGCTGTGCAATAACGGTAGACAACAATAGTTTTGTTTACTAAATACTTTTGGGTGCATCTTTTGGATTTTGTGCTGATGGCCATGAAAATCATCGCCATACCCCAGTCACTTACTATTTATTTCGTGTTTAATTTCAAACTTAAAGTTAGTTAAAATATTGTGCAAAATGTAATCTTTAACAGATGTATCTGTTTGCCATTACTTTGATGTGCACGCTGTACATGCGCGACATGTTATATGTAGTCATGATCATGAAGTAATTGCATTTTTTTGAAATATTTGTGATAGCAAACTTTCTGCCCAATGTTCGAACAGCCGCGACACATTCTGTTGTCCTTGTGACGAGTGCACGCTTAAATTTCAAAGCCAGAACAGAAAACCTATGAACTCTTCTTCTCATGTTAAATTGACGACGAAGAAAAAACCCTATGCTCCTCACACATCTTCATCAACATGCACTGTTAATCGTAGAATATGGCAGCGACGTACCCGTAAGTTAATCCAGTTCACTGCCCCTTATTTATGTATTATTTTGGCAGAATATCTTGGTTCGTAACTCTCTGGACAAATTACTAAATAAAAACAACAAAATGAAAGGCCAAATTTCAGAAAACATTATGTATATTTGAATGCTCTTAGATTAACACCACCTAGGACAGAATGTGGGGAAAAATAGCAACCATCATTTCTAGGCAACCGTCAGTTAAAAATTCTACCGGTATAATTTCATGAACGAAAACAGGAATCAGTACTGCTCACAACCCTATCGAGTTCTGACTAAAAAGTACATGCCACGAAACATAAATAAAAACATAAGCCTGATATATGAAGACATTATCCGTATTGAAGATAAAGTTAATCAATGGAAGAACATGACCCTCCCCATTTAGAACTTCCGCACTATCTGAGCACACTGGACGTCGACAATGTAACGTCGATCGGCTGTCTCAGTGTTGGAAGCCTCTTCCCAGAGACAGAATGGCTCCTGTTGTCAATAAGTGACCGGATGGTTAACAATAAAAATCAAAAATGCAAGCTAAAAGATCAACAAAAGCAAGTTGTTAAATGTAGAAAATGCCGAAAAAAAGCAGAAACAATTCAACTCATTACGTGGTTCTGAAAGTGTTTAATAAAATCTGATTCCTTGCAGTGGCACTACCGATTGGAAAAAAATATTCATCAAAATCTTGCTTTCAAATACAAATTCACAAAATAATCTTATTATAAGTATAAGCTTAAGCCAGATTTAGAGTGAGAACACCACAAAATATATAACGACCGATCAATTGTTATAGATGGGACAATGAATAATAACCGTCCAAATGTAATATAAACCGATAAACACAGACAAACAAATTAGTTGATAGATCAACCCCTTCCAAACACCGTCGGGAATGAACGTGAAAAACAACAGAAATATGCTTAATATAAAGAGTAAATTTAAAGCCTTTGGACCAAGAACCGGATATAGATTTTCCCGAAAGTAACAGCAGCAACTGGTATCATCCAAAAGTTCCTACACAAGCGCATCAATCAATTAAGCTTGCACAATAATCTTCAGACAGCCATAATACTAAACACCACATAAAATAGTCCGAAAGTTCATATGCAATGAGCATGCCAGCCATGAGCAGAGAACGAATAATTTGCTACATAATATCAAAAATAATGCTGGTGATGATGATGATGATGATGATGATGATGATGATGATGATGATGATGATGATGATGATGATGATGATGATGATAATAATAATAATAATAATAATAATAATAATAATAATAATAATAATAATAATAATAATAATAATAATAATAATAATAATAATAATAATAATAATAATAAAACTGACATGACAATTTTCAAAAAACATGTTCTGTCAAAAACGCTTAGATGAACGCTACATGGGGCATTAGGGAAAGAGGGATAACAGAATACAACAATCTACACAATTGTCAGATAAAACTTCAAAGGATATACTTTCATCAACGAAAGTATTAATCAGCATTCTGCGCAAACTTAATCAATTCTTATAGGAAATATACATCACTAAACCTAATTAAAAGCACAATCCAGAAAATAATGAAAACATCATCACCACTGAAGAAAATGGAAGAACCGAACTCTCTATGGAAGCATTTCCCACGATCTGAGCAATTTAGATATCGGTAAGGAAATTTCGGATGCCTGACTCCGAGTTGGATAGGTCTTGCAAGAAACAAAACGGTTCCTTGTAGCAATACAGGTCAGAAGCTTCGCAGTTAAACCATTTCAAACATAACATACAGGAATCAAAAAGAGACAAATCCAGTAATAATTAGAATTATAATAGAAAATTGAAGCACTTTGGAATGTAAACCGCGTATACATTACCCCGATTGCAATAACACAATTGATATCACCCCAAACAGTTAGAGCCACACACTAATACCTTTGCAAGTCGTCAGAAAAGCACAATACTAAACACTACCATAATAGTCAGAAAGTTTCCAGCAATAGACTGCTTGCTTCTGCCTGTACCTCATGTTTTCACAGTTTGTGGAGAAAAAATTAAATTGCGAAATAATAATAACACTGATGCTGTCAAGTCTGTACCTAGATTAAGGGGTGATCTGGTCAGCGTCTGCACTCCATATTAGGGAAGGTTACAGTAAAATCTAATTGAAGGTACAGTGAGAAAAATGCTTTCGCCGCTTACGGGATAAAGTGTTACGGACACTGTTTGGAGATCGCCAATGCACGTCTGGAGCCACTGCTGGGCATGACAGTCAGCGAACAGGCAATGGCGTAATGCTGATGACAAATAAATAAGTAATCAGTAATAAATATCAATAACATTATATGAAAAGCCCTTGATGAGTCATTGTTAAAGTGAGTTAATATGCTGTGAGAACATTTCAGTGACAGAACGAATGAATTTGAGTGATGTTATCCCCTTTGATTCAAGATCATGATGTTATAAATGGAATAGCTATCCCTGAACCTGAAGGTGTGATCCTGAGGTTCCTGAAGCATATTTCATAATGGCAACAGCCGGAGGAGAGCAAGCCCTGTACAACGGATGGTCTTGATGATGGAAGATGGTGCTAGTGAAGGAAAGTGTTGTACCAGTATTGGTATCTGTCATACGGGAGGACGTTGGGAGTGGACACAATAGCAAGACACATACTCTGAACTGCCAGGAGCAGCACTAGACGTGAGAAGGAAGCAAGGGAAGCGAGGAAGAATGGATGTGGACAAGACACAGGCCCCGTACAAAACAAGAACTCCGGGCCTGGGCTAGGACTTTACGAGGTTAGCGGAACCAGGACATGGAACGGGGAACCAGGAACCCGGGCTTGGACTGTGAGCCGGAGACTGGAAAAGGACCCAGAACTTGGGTCTTGACTCGGGCAGGGACTCCAGAAACAGGCGAGGACAAGACGTAGCTACAGGACGAGGAGAAGCAAAAGGACTGGTCGTGAGACTCCTAGACAGGACAGGGGAATCCCACCACAGGACGAGGGAATCCCAGCACCGAGCTGGGAGAGGTACAGTGACAAGACTGAACACGGAGCCGTGGTCGAGGGAGAACAGGAACGCAGACACAGAGTCGAGCGAGAGACAGGAACATGAATCACCGAGCCGGGACCCCTCCTTGGGGACAGGATGTATGACCGGGACTCATTACACAGAACACAGAGGCGGGACCGCTCCTGGGACACAGAACGTAGGGCTGGGACACATGACAAAGAAAGCTGAACACGACGAGACAGTTCCCGACGCTAGGTAGCAGCAGAACGGCCGGACCTATCTAGCGAAGGCGTGGACACCGACAGATAGTTCCAAACAGGGCGCGGCTCCAGATGCAGGCAAGGCGAAGCAAGGCTGCAGGCTAAGGCAAAAGGATGTAAGGCTCCAGTCCGAGGCAATGCGAGGCAAGGTTAGGCTCCAGGCGAGGCAAGGCGATGCAATCCTCCAGGCGAGGCATGGCGAGGCAAGGCAAGACTCCAGGTGGAGGCAAGGATGTGCCCCGGTCACCGGCTGCAGGGCAAGGCGCCAGAGACAGGTTGCAGGCAGAGTTTCAGCCGGAGATTGCAGGCAGTGCTCGGCAGGGAAGGAATGGAACAGGTCAGCCTCAGTGTACCGGCAATGACGGCCTGACTTACCCAACGGAGGCATGGACCGGGAGGGACAGATCCCACTGCAGGGTCACGGCAAGTAATGCCTGACTTACCCTACGGAGACTAGGGCAGGATACCCACGGGACAAACCCACACAGAGACAAGGACATTATACTGACGAGACAAACACCAGAGACTCAAGGATAGGATACTGTCAAGACGAACGAATAACCGGCCTCGAACCCAGGGCAACTTATGATCCTGGCCTCTGGACGAGAATCAGGTGACTACGATTAAGCCCAAATGAAACAAGGGAATGCCGGTAAACCCTGAGTCTGGCGTCCACGGCCCGGACCGTGAGCCGGAAACCGACTTGACATACGGGACCATGACAGTAACTGCATGGACTGGGCGTAAAGATTACATTTTATATGATCTTCAGTTCAAGATCGTTGGTCAATCTAAATCAGGCCGGGATTCAAACTGTCAATATACGCCTCTCAACATGTCCAAGCTTCTTAAGTAAATAGATTGCTGTGCTTTCATCTCAATGGCTCGTATGTGCTCGGCCTAGTACAGATGCGCTGAAATTATGAATTTGAAGTTGGTGGTCCTCTCATCCTCTGATCCCCAGATAAGGAGTAGCACATGAACCTCCGGTTTATTCCTCCTGATGTCAATGATCAGTTACTTGATTCTCCTGACATTGAATAAGAGGCTGTTGATGTGACACTATTCAGACAGTTTTGCAATCTCCATCCTATATGCTGCGACATATCCGACTTACAGTGTTTTTGTATGCACTCGACATTTCCTTTCTCGTTATCATTGTGTTCTGATTTGGGAACTGGTGACAGACATGAATCCTAAGACAGTTTCTCTGTATGTTAATATACCTTCACCTCTTCCTACGTTAAGTTCCTCTCCTTGTCACATTGCTAACAGCAATCTCAACTCAGACTGCAAGGAGCGAATTTATAGAGATGAAATGAAACTCACTGCAAGGAAGTTGGGGCAAAGTTGATTAAGTCAACGAGCTCAGCATGCATGGAAGAAGCAGCGCCAATACAGTCGTCGATGTACTGAAGAAAAAGTGGGGGACGGATACCATTATAGTCTTGGAACATGGACTGTTCCACATAGCCAACAAAAAGGCAGGCATAGCTGGGAACCAAACGGGTGCCCATGGCTACACCTTTAGATTGAAGGAAGTGGGAGGAGCCAATGGAGAAATTATTAAGATTGAGAACTAGACGGACGCGAGTGGCGGTAGAGGGGAAATAGTTGCGTCTGTAATCCAAAAAGAAATGGAGAGCTTTGAGACCTTCCTGGTGGAGGACGTAGCTATATAGGGACATGGTGAAAATAAGACGGTGGGGTCCAGGGAATTTGAAATCATTGAAAAAATTCAGAGCATGAGAAGTGTCATCAACATAGGGGAGAAAGGATTGAACGAGTGGGGATAAATCAGTGTCGAGGTATGCAGCAATGATTTTGGTAGGCAGAAGCAAGCTGAGTCAGTGGTCTCCTTGGATAGTCAGACTTGTGGATCTTGTGTAGGAGGTAGAAACGGGAAGTGCGTGGTGTGGGATCTATGAGGTTGGTGGCAGTGGATAGGAGATCCCCAAAGCTGATAAGCTTGGTGATGGTGTAGGAGACAATGGTCTGATGCTCCTTAGAGGGGTCATGTTCGAGGGGCAAGTAAGAGGTACTATCAGCGAGTTTTAGTTGTGCCTCGACAAGTTAGAGGGCAGTACGCCAGACTGCTACAGCGCTCTCCTTAACAGCGGATTTTATGGTGTTAGGATTAATGCGGAGGGAGTGGAGAGCAGCGCGTTCTGAAGGAGCGAGGTTGAAACTGGAGCAAGGTTTGGTGAAGTCGAGACGGTTGATGTCTAGTCGGCAGTTAACAATAAAGAAATCCAGAGCAGGCAGAAGGCCAGACCGGGATGTCCATTAAGAGGAGAAGAGCGGATGTCGTGAGAAGGGCCATTGGTGGGGGTGGGAGAGTCCTTGCCGAGAAAGTTAGATCGAAGACCGAGCCGGTGGAAGAAGAGTCACGTGTGCTTGTTTGTGTGAGTGTGTGTGTGTGTGTGTGTGTGTGTGTGTGTGTGTGTGTGTGTGTGTGTGTGTGTGTGTGTGTGTGTGTGTGTGTGTGTGTGTGTGTGCGTGTGTGTCTGTGACTGTGTGTGTGTGTGTATGTGTGTGTGTGTGTGCGTGTCTGCGTCTGTGTGTCTGTGTGTGTCTGTGTGGAGGGGGTGATTGCTTCTGTTCTGCTCCTTTTTTATGCGAAGTTGATGTTGATTTGTGTTGATTCGGCGCTTGCTACTCCCAATTCTGGGAGCCGGGGGCTGATGGCACCTCTGACCTCTGCTTCGCCCACATTCCTGAGTCTGCGGTTGGTCAGCAGAATTCCTTCCTCGTATATATCTGATCTTCCGCCCTTTCCAGTCCTCACTGCGCTTCCTCTGTTCTTGTCTCCGATGTTCCGTTCTTGCTGCTGTTTGTGTGACGGTCTGCCCATTATTTCCAGTTCATTTTATTTTCGGCAGCCAGTTGTCTCTTGGATGGTGTCTTGTGAGTCTTCTTCGTCTTGACTGGTCGCCATCATTAATCCTGCCTCTCTCTCCTTAGCTCCTCCGTAGAGTATTTTTCGTCCTGTGGCGTGGACTGGGGTGTTTCGGGCTGCGAGTGGAATTTCGATGTGGTCGGCTTACTGTAGAAGCCGATTCTGACTCGATGGCGGACGTGGCAGCTGCACTGTGGAGAGCCGCGTCACGTTTTTTTTTCCCCGATCAGTATCAGTGCCAGCTACACTTGCCATTGTCTGTACGTAGGTACCAACACGTTTTGGGTAGATATTTTGCTGCATTTGCTTTCTTGACAGCCCGCTTTCTTCTGGCTTTCCTGTACGCAGATCTTGCAGATGTCCTTCGACTCCAACTGGCAGCTCGTGAGCAGAAAAGTATACGTCCCTTTTGAGGAAATTTCCCTCAGTGAGTTCCTTCAATACTACCCTGATTGTTTCGGAAGATATCCCTTCCTGTCTGCGCACTGGTAGATGCAGCCTTTGAAGCTGGACTTTTTTTGATGAAATAGGATGTTACTCAGATAGCATGAGGATCCACAATTACGTCAGCAGGTCAAATTCCTATAGGTCCCTTGATCGTGACGTCCTCACTTACACCGTCTTCATAGATCCGCCACATGGCACTTGAACTCAGAATGTTAGCTGACTTCCGAATACTTCAAATATTCTCAATCAATTGACAATTCCAAATCTGCAGTATACTCAGCGTCAAGAGGGCCTCGGCATTCTTCGGTTAGACATTCAGAGGTGTATTAACAAATCTTTAATCGAAAATTCTCCGTGGACATAGAACAGCTTCTTCAGTGATCTTAAAACTCCAATTGATATGATCGTTAACTCACCGACAACAAAGTTTGAGTTCGCAATGGTGAAATCCAACGACTACGTACTGGCGGACATTAATATAAGAAATACAACTAGAAACACTTTCTTAATAACACTTTTTCCCTGTGTAAAAATGTATAAAAATCAAGTATCGTTATCAATGAAAAAGCGAGCGAAGGCTTCTGTTGTTCGATTACCGAAGGATGCCGGTAAGTTGGGGTGAGGTGGAGCTGGATTTGTGGCAAATTCGGGGCGAGCCTAGAAGACCAAAGCCAGAACGGAGAAGAGGCACATTGGAGGGCCGTCCTCTTAAACAGAGGCTTGATCTATCTAAGCACCGGGCTGATTTTGAAAGATCGGGTCGAAACCTGACAGTGGATTCAGGCCCAGAGCGTTTCGACGAGATGGGGTAGTGGTTTGAAAGCGAGGAAAATCCCAATGTTTGGACGATTTAACATTGGCCCAAACGAATTGAAAAGTGATGGTACCGGGACTCAAACATTATTGAGAGTTCTGTGACCACCTCTATCACCGTTTGCATTCCAGCCACCTCTTCACTCTCCACGTCAAGTTTCCAGAGATTGGAACACTCGTCGGAGAAATTCTGTGGCTTTCTGCCACTGTCATTAACGACCTGTCCCTCATCCGAACGAAGGAAAGGAGCTGAAAAAAGTTACTACCGAGTCCACCTAGTCACCAAATTGGGTTCAGAAAGACGCTACCTGTCAATCATCTCCAGGACTATATGTCTTCTCCAAAAATTCCTTCCTATATTTATCCAGCTTCCAATTAAACACTCTCAGGTGTAATTTCATAACTGTATCCGCACAATATCCGTTTGGTTGTCTCTGCTAGTTCTGGTGATGATTATTTAGTCTGCTCATATGATCAGATTTACTTACGTTTGATTACGTATGATTGAGCATGTGACAATACTGTTAATTGTTGGTTGCCTATGGATGCTTGTACGATTGTCTTCTGCATGCTTGGGTGCTGTTGTGTTGTCCAATGTGGTATTTTCCCGTGTCTTATGCTGAGCACCACACCGGAATCAAATCTCTTACGTACTGAATGTTTCGCATGCTACCAATAAAATTATTCTGAAATAATCACAAGAGGCATGGGTGAGATATACAGGCAGAATCTTTTTTTTCTTTTGGTAGAGATATCAGTTTAAGGGCTTTACTGCAAGGTGGTGGTGGTAGTTATTTTGGTGGTGGTGGAGTTGGTTGTGAGGTGGACGTGGAGTCTGAAGTTTAACAGGATGTGTGTGACAAGTTGTATTTTATACAGAAAGTGGTAGTTGCCTTCAACACACTGCCAGAGGCGGCACTGGAAGCAGGTGCCATTGGACGGTTTAAGAAGATTTTAGACAGGAATATACAGAAAAAAACTGGAATAGAGGGGAAAGACCATGCAACAACATGGAATTAATTTAATTTGGCATTAGTACCGTCACAGACATTGTTTTTCAACGGTTATTGTCCATGAGCATCCACAGAGAATTCTGTATATTTTGGACATCTTTTCACTTTAAGTAGTTCTGCTGTTAATTGTTGTCAAGTACTGAAGTCTAAATACTGAACTGAAAAATAAAACCCTGAAAAATCTAAATAAATTGTGCTGTCGTTCCATAAAGTACGTGCATATTATTTTATGATAGCAAGAAGTAATATCTTTCGGAATATTCCCTGCCGTACTTCTGTGAGGGAGTATGCCACCAAATCACTGTCATTAAGAGCAATTCCACTCCACATTTTATTCCAACAGGAGTAGTTCCTCTGTGCTGATTAGAGATACAGTTCGGAATAACCACGTACCCCACGGTTCTTCGAGTCTCACCACCAGTAAACCCGAACAACCCCGATTTAAACCTAAACCTAGTTTGAGAACATTTTCAAATGTCCAATTAAACAAACTGGTATGTCTTTGGACTCTGTGAGAAAAAAACGGCGAAAACCCACGGATTTCACCGGGAGAATGTACCGAGATTACGTCCAGAATATGACGGGATTAAATGTCGAACCGATCTGCATTAATGTCGCCCTTACCTGTACGCTACAGTAGATTCAATTATAGTAAACACAATGTACACTGCAGATGCTGTGGTCAAATCCACAAGTGCGAGCAAGCTGGTGGAACACAGCAGTTCGGGAAGCATCCGTTCAAAAGAGCAGTCAGCGTTTCGTGTTGAGACCCTTCGTCATGACTGAAGAAAGAGGGGGCAGGGGCCCTATAAATAGGTGCTAGGTGAAAAAACAATCAGAGGAAATGTCAATGGGTGGGTGAAGGATAGGCAGGAAATGTGAAGAAGGAATGTAAGGGAAAAGCACTGTGCATAGTAGAAGAAGGCAGACTCATGACATAGGCAGCTGGAGGAGGAGGCAGAGTGAAAGTGGGGTGGGGGAAGGGAGAGTGAAAAAATTACAGGAAGTTGGAGAATTCGATGTTCATACCAAGAGGCTGGAAACAACCTAGACGGTATATGAGGTGTTGCTCCACCAACCTGAGTTTGGCCTCATTATGACAGTAGAGGAGGTCACGTATGGACATATTCGAATGGGAATTTTAAACAGTGTTGAAGTGATTGGAAAACGGGAGTTCCTGTCTGTTGTGGTGGACGGAGCGGCGCTGGCGCCGAAGGGGTCCACCAATCTGCGTTCTGTCTCGCTGATATTGAGGAGGCCGCACAGGGAGCCTCAACTGGACGGACTGTTTGGCGCACTGAATGGTGGCAAGAGAGGATGTGTAGGGACAGGTGTAGCACTTATGGTTGCTTGGTTTGAGTACCAGGTGGGAGATCTGTGGGGAAGAACGTGTGGACCAGGCTTTTCCTTTACATTTCTTCTTCACCTTTCCCGCCTATCCACTACGTGCTTCCCTCCCACACCCCTTCATCTTTCCTCTGTTTGGTTTTTCATCTGGCACCTTCTTCATAGGGCCCCTCTCCTCCTTCTTTAGTGGAGATCATTCAGGCACGCTGCATCACTGTCTGGTATGGAGCGGCTACTGCGCAGGACCGATAGAAGTTGCAGAAAGTTGTACATCACGTCAGTTCCATCCTTGGTACCAGCCTATTAAATATTCAGAACATCTTTAGGGAGCTGTATCACTATTAAGGCAGCGTCCATTATCCAGCACCTAAGGCATGCCCTTTTCTCACAGTTACCATGAAGTAGGAGGTGCAGAAGCCTGAAGGCCCACACGCATGAAATCAGTAACAGCTCCTTTCTCTCTGCCATCTGATCCCTAATTAGACATTAAATCTTTGGACACTACCTCACATTTTTTTGAATAAAAAAGTATTTCAGTTTTTGAATGTTATTAAATATATTCAATATATGAGTACTCAAATTGTATTAGTTATTATTATTATTATTATTATTATTATTATTATTATTATTATTATTATTATTATTATTATTATTATTATTATTATTATTATTATTATTATTATTATTATCATCATCATCATCATCATCATCATCAACATCCTTATTTTATTTATTATTTTTCCCTGTTAGATTATGTATTGCACTGTATTGCTGCTGCTAAATTCACAAATTTCACGTCATTTGCTGGTGATAAAAACCTGATACTGATTTTATTAACTTGATCACGTGAAAATATTAGTTTGGGCACCTGAGTACCTATACTGTTCTTCAAAGAAATCATATGATATCCTTTTAAACGGAATATAAAGAAGTCCATAGTTGGTGTGGTGACTTCATTCATTGAGCTTAACATTTGAGGTCTGCCACAATTTATGTTCCACCATTCCGATCACACCGAGGTTAATTTTGCGACTTTGGCTTCTTGGATTTAGTGAAACTGCTTTGACAGAACAGAGCCAGCAGCGAAGTATAGATTTGGCACATCAGTGGAAATGATAAATGAAACATACGTTCAGCAATCGCCATGAAAACAGGTGTTTCCTGCCATCACAACGGAGAGATAATTTTTGTAGAGACATTGTCGGATCGCTCCAGAATGTTGCACAAACAGTGTATACACACAGAAAGAAATTTGAAAAATAGTGGTCATGGCCATTTTCCCGATGTAGCCCACTAAGGATGAAAAGCGGTTTTGCTTTTGTGTTTTCCTAATACCAGTGTCGAATTGTCATGAATACACAAACAGACACGTGCGACCTATATTCTGAAACAGTTCCAATGGTCATTGTTTGAGTGAAATCAATTGCAATGGCAATTTGCACGGTCCCTTCAATACCTGCGACCAACCAGAGAATAGTATACGCCGGTATAAATCCCAAAATAAACAATCAGCTAACATCAAATGGTTAAATGCCGCAAAACTGCCCATATTTTCACTGAAAAAAAGACCCTTTTTGGTTCTTGAATTACCATTAATGTAATAAAATACTTGTGGCATTATTAGAATTGTGTGCATTTTTATTGTTATGTGCATTGTATGAAGAAGTTTATTCATGCAAGAATTAACTCGAACATGGCTTACTAAATAAAATCCATGATATTCCAGAATAATAAATAGAACAACCCGAGGTGTTCCAGCAATGGTGTATTCTAGCAATTTTATTATGAGCAGTGGTAGTGGTTATGTAGAACGCGTGAATAGATAAATTATGCTGAAATTTGGTACACAAAACGGAGAAATCCCTTGTGAAGTTCTCATCTGTGAAATGGATAGAATGGCAGACGTCTTTGACAAATATTTATTGGGCAAACTTCTCAGTTGATTTTAATAAAATAGTCCAATCTAGGGCACTATTACATCGCTGACAACTTGAGGATCCTTACCTCATCTATTGTTGAGCAGAATGTATGTTTCATATGTAACTAAACAATAAAAACAGAAATTACAACTTGTAAATGAAGCTCAATTTTCAGATCAATTACGATGGTATCAAACCTCCTCGGTTCTGATCTGACTTTCCTTCCACATTCCTCTACTTTCGTCATTCTTCCCTTTACATTTTCCATTTTTTTTATGTCAGGATTTACCTGACTGCTTTCAGCATTGGTCACCCTTTTTTAGTGCAGTCCGAAAGCCTCATAACAAATGCAATAATATTCCTAAATCAGAAAGTTTTATTTGGCCTATTGACTGCTTCAAGCAGATCATACTTGATTTGACTTGCAATGACTTAGTTAGGCTCTGGATACTTTCAAGCATACAAGTTGAATACTTTCAAGTATTCAGTTTGAGAGTGATGGTAGCAAATTGACTATATATTACCTAGTCATAATTTCAAGAGAAATGCTGAATCACTGCCACTTTCCTGAAAAATAAATTCCACCACGGGTGGTGCACCTATAACATCCGTGCCCAACTGTCACACAGAATTAATGTCAAACAGCAGGCAGTGCTGCACCTCAATATTTTTAAACCCGCAACTATACTGAAATAAGATGCACGCTGTTTATACTAATAGTCGAATTATTCAATAATAAGCGTATGTAGCACCCGTGGACACTGAGATGTTTTCACAAAATGCGTCTGAGGACGGCTTGGCACCAGCTGGACAGTTCGGTTGTCATGTACTGTTGTCATGTATGTTTTGAAACCTTCCCAGAGTTGGTTTACACATCAGTATTCGAATAGTAAGTAGATGTAATTATTATACGACCTGGACATGTTATTTTTCAAATGTTTTCTAAAAAACTAATATTAATTCATTTTCAAATGAAATGCACACTATATTCCAAACTATCTCTTTTATATTTTCCTGAATGATAAGAAGGATAACTGCACGCAATAAGCAACAGAACTCATCTTTTGTTTCTGTTAAAATCCATAACTTTGTGAACTATATCATGAATCTGTGTTCACCACAGATTAAAATAACCAAGGGTTACAAAGAATTTTTAGGAGATTATTATAAAGAGTTGTCCATGGCCCCATAAGTAGTAGTAAGCATGTGGTCTGCAGATTACAACCCGACATAGAAAATACATGCAAAAATGGCAATAGGACAATAGACATGGGCGATTTTAACATGCACGTAGATCGTGAAAATCGGGTTGATGCTGGATACCAAGAGGGGAAATTTCTAGAATACCTAAAAGAGGAGATTTTGGAGCAACTCGTGACTGAACCCAAAAGGGGATCAACAATTTTGGATTGGTGGTGTGCTGGAGGGACGGCCTGAGCTAGGTAGTGTCGCCACGGCTTTACGTTTCCCACCCCCACTACTTCTTAACAATGGAATGAAATGAACTCCAAGTGTGTGCAATGAGATTGAAGTTATCCTGTACCCTTCATATATTTGTAATTCTCATTTCCCTGAATTATCTTGAATGCACTTTTCTGTGCATTGAAAATCTACCTTACGTTTCAACCTTGCACAAGAAGGAGACTTTACACATAATTTCATTGAAAACATACGATGCTCCAATTTTCCACGTCGATAAATTGGGTGAGTTGTAAAGGTAGTATACAAAATTGCTACGGAAGAATTTATAATAGTAATTACAAAAAGGGAATGAATATTTTTTCAGCCAAGTTTAATTTTTAGAAAGTTGTTCAGAGGTTTTTGACTTCCTTTTTGATTTGAGATTATGCAATATGTTTTGTTGATTAGCTCAAAGTCTTACTTCGATGTATTTCACATTTAGAAAATGGGACCGTAAAATGTAAAAATAGTCCTAAGACCTAAATAGTTTTCCAAGGCACTATATTTCAATGTGAAAGCAATATACTATTATGAGAATAGGATAATGTTGCAATGGAACGTGGAGAAGGAGGTGAACCCAAGTGCAGGACACAGGCATGGAGATTAAATTAGGATGTTTACACAGGCTTAAAAGCCGAACAGCAAACAGGAAGGATATTGACACGGAGACATGATTATGGAGCCTTGATACGGGGCCATGACACGGATCCGTGACTCAGAGACCAGAGACAGAGCCTTGAATCAAAAAGACGGAGTCTCATAGGCAAACCTTGAAACTGGAGCTAAACTTGGAAGAATCGGTTCTCAGCGGTGGGGAAAGGTTAGTTATCACACAGGAATAAGACTAACGAACTGGGAACTAAGTTGTGTAACGCAAGGGTTCTTATACTTCAGGTCCTAATAGAAGCCAGGTCTGCCGTCATCAAAGCAAATTTGAAGCAATTGGCAAATTAACTGTCGGAACCGAGTTACCATCAAATTAATCAGAGGAAACTAGGGAATAAACGATCAGGACAGTTATAGTACCCCGCCTCCCTCATCAGGAGCTTCCAGATGACCCACCAGTCTTGTCCGGATTGTTACGATGGAAATCACGAATGAGGGAAGGTTCCAGTATAAAGGAGCGGGTAATCCAGGAGGGTTCCTCCAGGCAGTATCACTCCTAATCGACCAGGTATTGGAGGCCTCTGGCTCGATGGCGTACCCCGTATTCGCAGGAAGTGTACGTTGAGTGGTCGTCAATGATCCGGCCGGGCGGAGGGGTTTCGGCAGGAGGCCACAAAGGGCTGACAGATACCGGTTTCAATTGGGAGACGTGGAATACAGGATGAATGTGCATAGATTCTGGCAGTTTGAGTCTGACGCCGAGGGGTTGATTATTATCTCAATCTCGAATGGACCCAGGTAGCAAGGGGCGAGTTTCCTAGGTTCATTCTTGAGGGGAATGTCTTTAGACGAGAGCCAAACTTTCTGCTCAGGCTGATAATCAGGTGCAGGAATGCAATGGCGACCGGCAATCCACCGGTTGTGGTCGGTTGAACGAAGCGTGTGTCATTCCAAATTTTGCCGCACCGGCGGAGATGGGCCTGAACAGAAAGCACAACAATGGCATCTTCAGGAGCGGAGAACAGAGGGGATTGGTAACAGAGGGAACATTCGAAGAGAGACTTTCCGTTGGCAGTGCTGATCAGGGAGTTGTGGGCGTTCTCTCCCCAAGCGAGATAGGTGGTCCAGGACTACTGGTTGTTGGCGCTTATGCAGCGCAGTGCTGCTTCCAAGCCCTGGTGTGCTCGTTCTGTTTGACAGTTCAGCTGCGGATGAAAGCCGTTCGACAGGTTACGGATGCTCTAAGTGCTTGACAAAAATACGTCCAGACTTGAGAGACGAATTGGGGATCTTGGTCAGAAATAATGTCAGATGGAATCACATGAAGGCGGAGAGGTGATGGACGAGAATGTCGGCTGTTTCACAGGCTGTAGGGAGTTTGCGAAGGGCTACGAAGTGCACTGCTTTGGAGAAGCGGTACAACACTCTGAGTACGGCAGTGTTCCCATGTGAAGTGGGTTGTCCCGTAACGAAATCCATGGCAATGTGCGACCAAGGGCTGCTATGGACAGGTAGGGGACGTAGCAGTCCAGCAGGTGGTCGATGGGAGGCTTTTCCACGGGCACAAAAAAAAAAACAGGCAGAGACGAAGGAACGGGTGTCAGCAGCCATGAACTGCCACCAGAATGTCTGTTTAGAAGGGACCGAGTCTGATCACTTTCCGATGGCAGGCGAAACGAGAAGAGTGCCGTCACTGAAGAACCTGCGACCGAACGGAACGGGCACAAAGAGGCGAATGGAGGATCCGTTGCCTTGGTCAGGTTGAGTCCGTAGGGCCTCTTTGGAATCGATCTCCCAAGTGAGGGCAGACACTACGCAGGATGGTGGAAGGATGTCTCGGTGTTCGGAAGGTCCTACTTGGAAACGGGTTGAAGGGAGAGAGCATCTGGCTCCCGTTCTCGGACCTTGGAAGATAAGTGAGTGTGAATCTGAACCGGCAAAAAAAAAAAAAAATGCCCAACTGACTTGTCGGGAAGTTAGGCGACTGGTGGTTTGGATGTATGTGACGTTCTTGTGATCGGCCCAGACGATAAACGGATGTTCCCTCCACTGCAGCTCCTTCAAAGCCAGTTTAACGGCCGATAACTCCCGGTTGTCGACGTCGTTATTTCTCTGAAACTTAAGTGCTGAAACCCAGGTAACATCCTAGTAAATCGTCTCTGCACTTTCTCTAATTTATTGATATATTTCCTATAATTCGGTGACCAGAACTGTGCACAATATTCCAAATTTGGCCTTACCATTGCCTTGTACAATTTTAACATTACATCCCAACGTCTGTACTCAAAGTTCTGATTTATAAAGGCCAGCACTCCAAAAGACTTCTTCACCACCCTATCTACATGAGACTCCACCTTCAGGGAACTATGCACTGTTATTCCTAGATCTCTCCTTTCCACTGCATTCCCCATTGCCCTACCATTTGCCCTGTATGTTCTACTTGGATTATTCCTGCCAAAATGTAGAACCTCACAATTCTCTGCATTAAACTCTATCTGCCAATGTTCAGCCCATTCTTCAAACAGGCATAAATCTCCCTGCAAGCTTTGAAAACCCACCTCATTATCCACAACAACTCCTACCTTAGTTTCATCGGCATACTTACTAATCCAATTTACCACCCCATCATCCAGATCATTTATGTATATTACAAACAACATTGGGCCCAAAACAGATCCCTGAGGCACCCCGCAAGTCACCGGCCTCTATCCCGATAAACAATTATCCACCACTACTCTCTGGCATCTCCCATCTAGCCACTGTTGAATCCATTTTAATACTGCAGCATTAATACCCATCGACTGAACCTTCTTAACTAACCTTCCATGTGGAACTTTGTCAAAGGCCTTGCTGAAGTCCATATAGACTACATCCACTGCCTTACCCTCGTAAAACCTACCTCGTAACTTCCTCAATAAATTCAATAAAATTTTCAAACATGACCTTCCAAGCACAAATCTATGCTGGCTACTCCTAATCAGATCCTGTATATCCAGATAATTATAAATGCTATCTCTAAGAATACTTTTCAGTAATTTACCCACCAGTGATGTCAAACTGACAGTTCTATAATTGCTAGGCTTACTTCTATAACCCCTTTTAAACAATGGAACCACATGAGCAATACGCCAACCCTCCGGCACAATCCCCGTTTCTAATGACATCTGAAAGATCTCCGTCAGAGCTCCCGCTATCTCTACACAAGCTTCTCTCAAGGTCCTGGGGAATATCATGTCAGGTCCCGTAGATTTATCCACTTTTATTTTTTTTTAAAGCGCCAGTGCTTCCACCTATTTAATTGTCATAGGTTCCATAACTTCCTTACTTGTTCCCCAAATCTTAATCAATTCAATATCCTCTCCTTAGTGAATAACGAAGAGAAGAAATCGTTTAAAATCTCTCCCGTCTCCTTCGGCTCCACACATAGCTGACCACCCTGACTCTCTAATGGACCAATTTTATCCCGCAGTATCCTCTTGCTTTTAATATGACTGTAGAAACGTTTCGGATTTACTTTCACCTTATTTTCCAATCCAACCTCGTATCTTCTTTTAGCATTGCTAATCTCTTTCTTAAGATTCCTTTTACATTCATTATACTCCTTGAGCAATTCCTTTACTCCATGCTGCCTATATCTATTGTAGACATCCCTCTTTTTCCGAACCAAGTTTCTAATATCCCTTGAAAACCATGGTGCTTTAACCTTTCCTTTCAACCTAACAGGAGCGTAAATATTCTGTACCCTCATAATTTCACCCTTAAATGACATCCATTTCTATATTACATCCTTCCCATAAAACAACTTGACCCAATCCACTCTCTCTAAATCCCTTCGCATCTACTCAGAGTTAGCCTTTCTCCAATCAAAAATCTCAACTCTAGGTCAAGTCCTGTCCTTCTCCATAATTATATTGAAGCTAATGCTATTGTGATCACTGGACCCGAACAGTACTGGTCTTTGTGGAAGGAGAGCTACCGTTGTCAGGGGAATGAATCGATAATAGCTACGTGTTCAGTTTCCGCCTGGAATCAAATGTGCTATTCACATGGGTATGCCGCTGATATTATCTGCTCTTGTGAGTTCCAAATAATGTGGAACTGAAAGTGTGGCGATGAATTACAACGGACCAAAATGCTTGAGGATATGGACATTAAGAAAGAGGATGTGCTGGAGCTTTTGATAAGCATTAAGTTAGATAGGTCATCAGAACTGGATGAGATATACCCCAGTATACAGTGGGAAGCGAAGGAAAAAAAAAATCAGAGCCTCTCGTACTGATCTTTGCGTCATTAATAGACATGGAAGAAGACCGGGAGGATTGAAGGTTTGCAAATTTTGTCCCCCTGTTCAAGAAAGTGAGTAGAGTTAACCCAGGAAATTTTAGACCAGTGAGTATAACTTCTGTGTGGGCAAGTTGTTGGAGAAGATCCTGACAGACAGATTTATGAGCATTTGGAGTGACATGATCTGGTTAGGGATTGTCAGCATAGCCTTATCAAGGGCAGATAGTGCTTTACGAGCATGATTGAGTTATTTTGAGGATTTAACAAAGCACACTGATGAAGGTAGAGTGGTGGATGTAGTGTATATGGATTTCAGTAAGGCATTTAATAAGGTTACCCATGCAAGGCTGCTTCAGAAATTAAGGAGTCATGGGATCCAAGGAGTCTTTGGTTTGTGGATCCAGAACTGGCTTTCCCACAGAAGGCAAGTGTTGCTGTAGACGGTTCATATTTTGCATGGAGGTCGGTGGCCAGTGGTGTTCCGAGGTGATCTGTTTAGGGACCAATACCCTTTGTGATGTGTATAAAAGATCTGGATGAAGAAATAGAAGGGTGGGTTAGTAAGTTTGCTGATGACACAAAGGTTGGGGTTTAGTCAGGAGGATAGTCTGGAGAGTTGTCAAGGGTTTCAGCGGAACATAATAGAATGCAGAACTGGGCTGCGAAGTGGCAGATGGACATCAACCCAGATAATTCTGAAATTGTTTACTTTGGTAGTTCCAATTTGTAGACAGAATATAAAATAAATTAACAGTGTGGAGCATCTGAAAGAACTTGGTGTCCGTTTTTGATAGGACACTAAAAGCTGCTCTGATGATTGACAGTGTTGTTAAGAAGGTTGGCATTTATCAACCGTGAGATTGAGTTCAAAAGCCGTGATGTAATGTTACAGCTATATAAGACCTTGGACAGATCCCACTAGGATTACTGTATTCAGCTCTGGCCACCTCACCACAGGAAGGGTGTGGATACTAGAGAGAGATTTCAGAGGGGATTTACAAGAATATTGCTTGGGTTGGAGGGATTATTTTATGAGAATATTTTGTGTATGCTTGGCCCTTTCTTCTGGGAGCGATGGATGGTGAGAGACGATTTGATAGATGTGTATAAAATGAAGAGGGGCATTGACCGTGTGGAGAGCTAGAGATTTTTCCCCCAAAGCTAACATGATAAAACGAGGGACATACTTTTAAGGTGCTTGGAAATAGGTAACGAGGTGATGTCAGGGCTAGCATACACAGAGAGTGGTGGGTACATGGAATGCACTGCTGGCGCCCGTGGTAGAAACAGATACAATAGGGTGTTTTTAGAGCCTCTTGGATAGGGTCATGGGTAAAAGAAAATAGAGGGCTATGTGCTAGGGGAACTCTAAGCAGACTCTAGAGTGGGTTCCATAGTCGGCACAACATTGTGGGCCGTAAGGCGTGCAATGTGCTGTAAACTTTTTGTTCTATGCTCTATGAAATTAACTGTTCTTGTTCGTCGGGATACTCAGAACGGTGAAGTTGTAAACAATTGAATAATTCGGTTGTTTAGTGGCGTTCATGTATGATTGTGCTTCAGAAGGGAAACTGTTGCCGTTCCTCTGTCTCCCAACGGTAGGCCATGTGCCCATATTCGTTAATTACAGATAGATAGAACTCGAATATAGAGTGAATAATTCTGAAGATTGGAGAGCAATTGTACACGAGAATGTGGAATAATAACAATTAATGTAGCAGGATTGTATCTTTGGACGAGATGTGGAAATTTGCAAATATAGAGATATATTATTTGCACACTGACGACACATGTTGTTGATTTTATTGAAGGGATGATGAGAAAATATGAAATTAATAGCCTCCTTTAATTTGGTGATTATGAACAGAGTACTGTATTTTTACATGGAGCTGTGAAGGTTTAAATATCACACAGTACTTCGGCCTACGATGTATTGCCGCCCTTTTAATTTAACTCTAAGATCAATATAACCCTTGTCTCCAGCACACCATCTTTTATTTCGTTATCCATTTAAGAGTTTCTGGAATGTCCGCAGTGCTTCTGCCTCTATAACCACATCTAGCAGGAATGGTTCCATATACCCTCCATTCCCTGACTAATACATTTTTACAATCATCTTTATATTACGGTTCATTGTTGTGGCCATTGTGACACTGGGAAGTCGTTGGTCATCCATACTATATAAAATTAATTGTGTACGCCACTTTCCCTGCTGGGCTCCACAGATAAAATCCACATCTTTTTTTTTGTGCTTTCCACCTTCGGACAGTAGGGAAGGAAACATTTACATCCTAAATCCTAAAGGAAACATCAGACATCCTAAAAGTACCATCCTAAAAGCACCATCAATAAATCTCGGAGACGTGAGACGAGATATAGACCCTATTGGCTGGAAGAAAGAACACGCAGTAAATGACCACCACAGAACATCATGGAGACTGAGGCAGAGGCTGTGCCTCCAATCGCCTTTATACTGGGGTCCGTGGGAGGAGCCACGGCCTGTTGGGAGAGCCACAGGAGCAGTGAGGGGGGGGGGGAGTGTCTTGTCCAGACAGGTATATGTAGTTCACCACAATGTCCTAATTGCGAAAGACCACACCCAAGCTTAAGGAGTGGCGTTGATGAGATGTCAGAAGGTAGAATACATCCTTTATTTATCAGTCGGTTCAAAAATATGAAAACGAACATTTAGCTTGTATGCCTGCTATTTCTTGCCTATTTTCCCGAGATAAGGTAATGAAATAGCAAGTATTGCGGGAATATGGGCTGATGAAATTTATTGAATTTTCACGACTACTACGTACGAGATTCAACGTATCTTTTAACAGTTCAACAGTTCAGCGTTCTATTTAATATTCGAGAATGTATATAATATACAACCCGATTTTTTTTTTACTTCGCACACATCCACGAAAACGGAAGGGTACCAAACAATGAGAGACATTTTGAAACCAAAAGACACAATAGCCTTCCCTCCACGCACAACAAAATGCAATATACTGCCCACTCCATCTCCTCCACATGCTTCATCAAAAAGCATCAGCAGAATTCATCCATCAAGCAAGAAATATCAAAGCCCCAGGAAAGTCATGATCGGCAATACGACAAAATCCAATCATCTTTCCGGTAATTGTATATGCCATTGACTCTCTTTTCCCTAATAGAAAACGCGAAAGACAGAGATAGATAGATGGAGAGAGAGAGCGGAGGTGTGGTGGGGGTGTGGGACGGGGAGAGAGAGAGAGAGGGAGGGAGAGAGAATCGCAGTGCTGATGGTTCCGACAACAGATCTGCGGTTCTCAATATTTCGCTTTCTCTGATGACAACTGTTCGTAACACCGGACAAGAATTTCCTTATTCTCAGGGCCGCAACACGTCAGCACCCCGAAAACGCGCACGTCTTCTTGGCAGCGTCCTCAGGATATCGAAAAGTGGCCCGTTGTTGAGCCACGGGAGCGGGAACAACGCCTTACAAAATCGAAGTTTGAGTGCAGCTGTAGATCACGGACTTCGACAGAGCCCCATTTACCTTGAAAAGTTAAAAATGAGAGATGTAGAAATTGAGCTGTTTCCTCAGATGATCTCTCTGCCGACATCGTAGCTCTAACTATTTGCTGAATATGTACGTGTGGGATGTTTGATATCTAATCAAATCAAATTCAAATCAAGATTAGTTTTCTTTGAAACCATACATAGATACAGTTGATGGAGCCCACGTTCCTCATGGGCCATGGTGTAAAACATTCAAATATAGCCAGAAAACATTTAAAAAGACAGACTGTAAAACAAATTCATAAGAAGTTCATGCGCGCGGAATAAATCACATATAGTCCAAAATCCAGTGCGACAGTCTGGCAATGGATGGCACAGTCTCGCGACAGTGTGCAGACGCACGTAATCCAGCCTGCAATTCCATCGCCCTAACCCGCCAGAATAACATCGAAATGCGAGGCCAAGCGCTCGTCCAGCTCAAGCACGCTGTAGCGTTTCCGCGCCTCCCTACTGGTCTGCAGCAGCAAGAGAGCCGAAGACTGGTGGCTTAGTTCTTGCAACAACCGAGGCTGCATATAACAACAGTCTCCTCCACAAGACAAGGATAACAGGTTTGCGGCAACTTACGTTATCACTGTCCTGCAGTCTTGCGATCTCAAGTGAAATGTCCTAGAGAATCTCCCATGGTTATACTGCACGTCCCTCGACGTTTCCTAGTTGCGAGCAGCAAGGTCTGCAGTCAAGTGAGCTCATCTGAACTTAAACTAGCTCCTCCGATATCCCGATGAGCTTTTTCAACACTTCGTCCCGCTCTTTCTCCAAGATCGCTCTTCAGTCAGCTACCCCGCCGACACATTCCAGTTACAGCGATCAGCGAGCAGCTCACTGACTGAATATTCCAACACTAACCGACGTTCTTGGAGCAGGATTGCCTTTGAATCACAAAAAAAACAAAACAAAAAAAAGAAGTACTATTGAAAGCCACCTTTGTTTGGGCCCTGAGTGATCGCTGCTTCCGCAAGCGCCATCATCTTAACGGCTTAACTTTAACTTCGACATAGTAGATGAAATTTGTTCTCAGACTGAGCAACCTCGATGACACAAACGTTGGAGGTGTTGCGGATAGTGTGTGATGGTGTGTCAGAGGTCACAGCGGGACATCGATAGGGTGTAAAACTGTGCTAAGAAGTGAAAAATGGAGTTCAACCTAGATAAATGTGAGGTGGTTCATCTTGGTAGCTCACATATGATTTCAGAATATAGTACCAATGGGAAGACTCTTGGCAGTGTGGTAGATCAAAGGATCTTGGAGTCCGAGTCCATAGGACACTCAAACATACTGTGCAGGATGAATGTGAGTTTAAGATTGAGTGAACTTGGCCTTTTTTTTTCTTGGAGCGACGGAGGATGAAACATGACATGATAGTTGACGTGAGGCATTGATCATGTGGATAGTCAGAGGCTTTTTCCCAGGGCTGAAATAGCTAACACATGAGGGAACATTTTTAAGGTGGTTGGAAGTGGGTACAGAGCTGATGTCAGAGTTAAGTTTTTTTTTACGCAGAGAGTGGTGAGTGCATGGAATAGGCTGCTGGCAACGATGATGGGGGCGGATACAAGAGATTATTTTAAGTGACTCCTGGATAGGTACATGTAGCTTCGAAAAATAGAGAGCTGTGGGTTACCCAGGGTAATTTCAAAAGTAAGTACATATTCGGTACAGCATTGTATTGTGTTGTACGTATTCTATGTTTCTATGTTTCTAACGTGGCAAGACTGCCGAGTGGAGTTTATGACAATTGCAGCGGGATAACTTCTGGAACACACAAATGCTGTTTGCCATATTCCCTTAAAAATCCTCAACGTACGGACAGGATGGGCGAGTGACCAAACTTCAGTCTGATGGAAATGGCTCGCATTTCCGAAATTACAGTAAATCCGTGTTCAATCGGTCTTCTTCTGTCATAACTGGCGGTGTTGTTCTGTGGTGAGGCGGATAATATTACGATGGCAATCGGAATGTGCATGCTGCTGTGACCATTCATAAGAAATAAGACATTGAGATGGGAGATCGCTATATATTTATCTGTCCATGGTTGTGGTGTCAGTCTGATAACCCATTACAAGATTTAAATTCTATATTACATGCTGAGCCCCGCAAAATCTATAATTTATTTTTTTAGATCAGCGGGGTGTTCAGTAAGAATTATCCGAACAACTTGCACTCCTTGGGGAGATGAATGAAACCCTAAACTCAGAGGAATGTCACCTTCTTCTGTGCAAAATGTGCAAAATCTGTGCAGAGAGTCAGTGTTTGATCTTCACAGGAACTGTGGCACATAAGACCATAAGATATAGGAGGAGGATTAGGCCATTTGGATCGTCGAGTCTACTTTGTCATATCATCATGGCTGTTCCAGTTTTCATCTCAGATCCAAAGTGCTTCTTTGACACTGTATCCCATTCTTCCTCGACCAATCAAGAAACAACCAGCGTATGCTTTAAGTATACAAAAAAAAAACTTGGCATCCACAGATGACAGTAGCAATGGATTATGGATTCACCACTCCCTGGCTAAGGAAATTCCTGCTAATCTCCGTTCTAAAAGGGCTTCCTTTTATTTTGCGGCTGTGTCCTCTGTTCCTAGATACCCACCCCCCTCCCCCATAGGAAATTTCCTTTCCATTCCTACTATGTCTAAAGCCTTTCACCATTTCTTCTGTTTCAATCAGGTCACACCTCATTCTTATACATTCCAATGAATATATTCCGATAGACAGCAAACGATTTTCAAATAAACCTTTGAATCCTGGAATGATTTTCATGAACCTCCTTTGAACACTCTTCATTTTCAGTGTCACCTCCTCTTTAATAAGAATGGATCCCTAACCTACACACAATACTCCAAATGAAGCCTCTCCAGTGCTTTATAAAGACCCAGAATACATCATTGCCTTTATATTCTAGTCCTCTTGAAAAGAATACAAACATTACATTTGCCTTTCTCAGTACAGACTGAAATTGTGAGGTAATAGTTAGAGAATCCTGCACGTGGTCTCCCAAAACGCCCTGCACCTATTTTTTTTTTTTGTATTTTCTCTATATTTAGAAAATAGATAATCCTTTCATTACATCTATCTGATTGCATTACTATCAAATTTCCGACACTGTATTCCATCTGCCACTCCTTTGTCATCTTGTAGCCTCTAAATTTTAACAAAGCTACATGCCCCTTCACATAGCTCCACATCCTATGCACACTTTATATAAATGCTATGAATTCTAGCATTCAGGTCACTTAGTTATAAAGGAAAAGTATTAGACCATAAGATAAAGGAGCCGAAGTCGGCCATTCGGCACACCGAATCTGCTCTGGCATTTTATCATGAGCTGAGTCAATCTCCCATTTAGTCCAATTCTCCCGCTTTCTCACCATCTTGGTCCCAAAAAAGACATCTGTTTTCAGTTTCTCTCCCTTCTTGAATAATGAAGTGGCCATTACAAGTTTCTAGTTTTCTTGATTCATTCCAGATTCTTGTCATTCATTAAATATCATTCAATTCTCCCCCATATTCTGTTCAGCCAGATATGTCAGAACACTTTTGTGTACACGATCTGATCCGGGCAACCTGTCTAACTTCAGTCATTCTGTTTTCCAGAGAACATTTTCTATAGTAATTTTACCTTCACACACTTTATGACCCGGTCACTCGAACTTCCACCATAATGGATGTATCTTCCAAAGTGGAGACTGATTTTTTTAAAGTCATTCTTTTCTAGAGTAGTAGCATATAAGAACAGGGATGAGAAATTGAGGCTCTACAAGACACTCGTGACACCACACTTGGTGTAATGTGTCGGGTTTTCGGATCATTACTTCAAAATGGATATTTGACATTAGAGAGGGTTCAGAGAAGATTCGCGATAATTATTTCGGGAATGTCAGGGTTAACATATGAGGAACGTCTGTCAGCTCTTGGGCTCTATTCCTTGGATTTCAGGAGAATGTGGGAGGGGGGAATCTGAAAGAAACATTCTGGATGTCAAAAGCCCTAAACAGATTGGATATGGCAAAGTTATTTCACATGGTAGGGGAATCTAGGGCAAGAGGGCACGACTTCAGGATTGAAGTATGGTCATTTAGAATAGAGATGCGGATAAATTACCTTAGTCAGAAACACAAAGCAGACTGCCGATGCTGAGATCAAAACAACACGTACAACAAGCTGGAGGAGCTCAGCAGATCGGGCAACATCGTTGGAAACGAGCAGTCAACGTATCGGACCATGACCTAACGAAGGGTCTCGGCCTGAAATATTGACTGCTCGTTTTCACGAATGTTGCCCGACCTGCTGAGCTCGTCCAACATGTTGTACGTGTTTATTTAGCCAGAGATTGGTAACTCTGTGGAATTTGTTGCAATGAGCCTCTGTGGGGGCCAAGTCACTGGTTGCATTTAGGCTCTTGATTAGACAGAGAATCAATGGGTATGGGGAGAAGTCAGGGGAGCGGGGATGACTGGTAGAATTGGATCAGCCATGACTGAAATGCGGAGTAGACTCCATGGGCCGAACGACCTACTTCTGCTCCTATATCTTATGGTCTTATGGTCTTGTTGTCTTAAGGTCATCTGCCATTTCATTGTCCCCAATTACATCACTCCAGCATCCTTTTCCAGCAGTCTGATATCGACTCTCACTTCTATTTTACACGTTATGTATCGCAGGAATCTTATTCTATCATCTGCAATATTACTGGTTAGCTTACACTCGTTTTCCTTCTAGATCTTATGATTTTTTAGTTGGTTCATTTGAAATTTAATCAATTCAAATACCCTAACCTCCCACTATTTTGCTTCTGTTATATGTCCTCTCTTTGCCCTTTATCTTGAGCTTGAGTTCCCTTGTAAGCCATGGTTATGGGATCTTGCTTGGAGAATGTTTTTTCCAGATTGGAGTGTGTATACCCTGTTGTTTCCGAATTACTTCCAGAAATTACAGCAATTGCTGCTCTAACAACATCCCTTCTAGTGTTCATATGGGCAACTGCTCTCCAATGTCTCTGTAATGTCCTTTACTCTATGGTAATACTGATACAACTGACTTTAGATTCTGTTTCTCAAATTTCAGGGTGGATTCTTCCATGTTAGAATCACTTACCACTGCGGGTTCTTTTGCTTATGCTCTATGATCTATTACAGATCATTGCACAACTGAATAACTTTTCACATGGTGGGCTCAACCACGAGATACTCTAAACGCCACCTCGTAGGCATAATAATATTTCGCTGTCTTGTAATCTCGGAATCTGTATCCGTGGCTAAGAAGCGTCGAGTTATAATTTTCTTTCGGCCATGATCAGTGATGATTAGAACTTCAGACTTGCAAATCAGTAAGAGTGCTATAGGTTCATCGACCGTTTTCCTATTTATGGCGTCCCCTGAAATATAACATCTTTGGTCCTGTATTCATCTTTTCCGATTTTATCCACCTTTTAATCTGCAACTCATTGCGGTATGTCAACTGCCTCGACCTGCTAGGAGTCTCACTATACTTTGTCCTTATTTGTAAACCAGTTACATTATCATCAGCACTATAAGTCCGGTTCCCAAGTCCCTGCCAAATTACTTTAAATCAACCAAATATAGCATTAAAGAAAAAGATGTATGACAGGGCTAAGATGAGTAGGAATACAGATGATTGGGAAAGTTTTAAGGAACAGCAGATCTTAACTAAAAAAGCAATACGGAGAGAAAAAAATCAGCTATGAGCTCAGTCTAGCCAGGAATATTAAAGGGGATAGCAAAAGCTTTTTTAGCTATGTGAAGAGAAAGAAGATAGTTAAGAACAATTTTGGCCCCTTGAAGAATGAATTGGGAGAATTTTTTATGGGAAACAGGGAAATGGCAACAGAATTTAATGCGTACCTTAGATCTGTCTTCACCAGGGAGGACACAAGCAATCTCCCTGATGTATGGATGGGCCAGGGTCATAAGATATCAGAGGAATTGAGACAGATTGACATTAGGAAAGAAACTGCGATGAGTAGACTGGTAGGACTGAAGGCTAATAAATCCCCGGGTCCAGATGGTCAGCATCCGAGGGTTCTAAAAGAGGTGGCTCAGGAAATTGCGGATGCATTGGTAATCATTTTCCAATGTTCCTTAGATTCAGGATCAGTTCCTGAAGATTGGAGAGTGGCTAATGTTATC
The DNA here is from genome assembly GCF_030144855.1 of Hypanus sabinus. Classification (NCBI taxonomy): domain Eukaryota; kingdom Metazoa; phylum Chordata; class Chondrichthyes; order Myliobatiformes; family Dasyatidae; genus Hypanus; species Hypanus sabinus. Next base: position 29,419,909 of record NC_082706.1, read on the forward strand.
CCACTTTTCAAGAAGGGAGGGAAGGAGAAAACGGAGAACTATCGCCCTGTTAGCCTAACGACAGTCGTGGGGAAGATGCTTGTGTCCATTATTAAGAAAGAAATAGTGGCACATCTTGATGGCAGTAATAGGATTGGGCCGGGCCAGCATGGATTTACCAAGGGCAAAACTTGCTTGACTAATATGTGGAGTTTTTTGAGGGTGTACAAGGATGTTAGACGAGGGTAGATGTTGTGTGCCTAGATTTTCAGAAGGCATTCGATAAGGTGCCACATAAGAGATTGGTGAGTAAAATCAGAGCTCATGGCATTGGGGGCAGGGTTTCAACATGGATAGAAAACTGGTTGGCAGATAGTAAGCAAAGGGTAGCAGTGAATGGGTGTTTCTCGGAGGTGACTAGTGGGGTACCACAGGGCTCTGTATTGGGACCACAGCTCTTTACGATTAATGTCAATGATTTAGATGAGGGCATTGAAAACTATATCAGCAAGTTTGCTGACGATACTAAACTGGGTGGCAGTGTGACATGCGAAGAGGACGTTAGGAGAATACAGGGAGACTTGGATAGGCTGGGTGAGTGGGCAGATACTTGGCAGATGTCATTCAATGTGAATAAATGTGAAGTTATCCACTTTGGAAGCAGGAACAAGAGGGCAGAGTATTGTCTGAACGGTGTAGAGTTAGGTAAGGGTGAAATACAAAGCGACCTAGGAGTCCTAGTTCACCAGTCAATGAAGGTGAATGAGCAAGTGCAACAGGCAGTGAAGAGGGCAAATGGAATGTTGGCCTTTGTTACAAGGGGAATTGAGTACAAGAGCAAGGATGTCCTGTTGCATTTGTACAGGGCCCTGGTGAGACCACACCTGAAATATTGTGTACAGTTTTGGTCTCCAGATTTAAGGAAGGACATTCTGGCAATTGAGGAAGAGCAGCGTAGATTCACTAGGTTGATTCCTGGGATGGTAGGGCTGTCTTACACAGAGAGATTGGAGAGATTATGCTTGTACACGCTGGAATTGAGGAGATTGAGAGGGGATCTGATTGAAACGTTTAAGATAATTAAAGAATTAGATAGGATTGAGGCAGGAAATATGTTCCAGATGTTGGGAGAGTCCAGTACCAGAGGGCATGGATTGAGAATAAGAGGTCAGTTATTTACAACAGAGTTGAGGAAGAGCTTCTTCTCCCGGAGAGTTGTGGAGGTGTGGAAGGCCTCGGAAGACGGTGGAGGCCAATTCTCTGAATGCTTTCAAGAAGGAGCTAGATAGATATCTGATGGATAAGGGAATCCAGGGATATGGGGACAAGGCAGGGACTGGGTATTGATAGTAAATGATCAGCCATGATCTCAGAATGGCGGTGCAGACTCGATGGGCCGAATGGTCTACTTCTGCACCTATTGTCTATTGCCTATTGTCTATAACCCACACAACCCTTGCCCACCTGTCCCCAAGCATGTTTGATCCCCTCGGGTTGAGATGTAACCCATTTATTTGTTACTGTTTATTCCTTCTACAGAGGACATCCCAATTATCCATAAATCTGAATTTTTGCCCCCTTTTCACCATATGTTCAGCCACGCCTTCACCTGTCAGATCACCGTACTATTACTCTTACTGACACGTGGCATAGCAAGCAATGCAGAGATTGCTACCCCGGATGTAATTTTTCTCAACTTTCTACATAAAATCTCTTTTCAATGCCTCCTCACCTTGTCCATCTAAAGCATGAGCTTGTCGTGGTCCGGTCCGTGAAGTCTGCATTCTGGTTCACGGTCCGGACAATGCTCCTTAATCCAGGTTTTCCAGTTTCCCCTGTGTTCTGTTGGGTGCTCTAAATGAGGCACCTGATTCTCATTTTGGACTGACTATTTTAAAAGCTCCTGGATTCAGCTTAATTTGCTGGGCTTATCCCTTCCCTTCCCCCGCAAGCCCTTGTCTGCATCGCTGTCAAGTTCTACTGCTGGAACAGACCGGAGCCTTGCTCTGTCTAGATAAGGAACTGTCTCCTTGTCCACGCCTTCCCTAGGTAGTACCGACCGTTTGCTGCTACCTTGCGTTGAGAACCGTGACTCTGTGTTCTCTGTACGAGCCCAGGCCCGAGGTCCTGCTCCCTAGGAGGGGACCTGACTCTGTGTAGAGCCCAGTCCCAGAGTCATGTTGCTAAGAAGGGGTCCCAGCTTTGTGTTCCATGACAATGTGTTCCTGTTTCATTCAAGACCAAGGTTCCGTGTTTCTGTTCTCTCAAGCCCAAGGCTCCGTGTTCAGGTGTCCCAAGATCGAGACAAGGCTTCTGGTTTATGTCCTGTCCATGTGCCTCGTACTTTGCAGGAACGACTGGCCTGCAGCCAGTCCTCTTACAAACCAATCCTCGTTTAGTCCTGTAGCCAAGCCTGGAAGAACCCAAGCCATGTCCAGACCTATAGCCACGTTATGTCCTCGCCTAGTTCCGGGGTCTGAGCCGGAGTCAGGATCCAGGTTCTGCATCCTTGTCAGGTCTCTGACTTGGACTCCAACCCCAGGCACCCAGTTCCATGTTCCTTTTCCTGGTCCCGCTTTCTTAGCCAATGTCTTAGTCCAGATCTCTGTTCCTGTCCCACCTCCTCGTCTGTGTCCCATCCCATACCAAACTCTAGTCCTGTCCAGTTGCTAGTACTTCAGTGTCTGTGTCTTGCATTTAGATCCGCTCCCAGCGCACCCTTTGACAAGACATATATAGGCATATACTTTTTCGCACATTCATTCACCATTGTGCTGTGTGTTCGACAGGAGGATTCTGGAATGTGACAAAATGTGGAAACATTAATTATCCTTTACAGTGAATCTCGTCAGGCATCGCAACGAGAAATTCATTAGTTACCAGCGGCTCAACTTGCTAGATATACATTTTAAAAAAACTTATCTATCACGTAACTTTAAAGCAAAATCGTATTATGTGATGATGAAATAATTGGAAAGGTACATTGAAATCAAAGTAGGAAATCTATTATTTAAATGAGCAAGGGAGGTATTTGGGGATGGGGCGTGTGAAGAAGTGGTCGGGAAAAATATATTGTCAACTTTAGTGAACCGTTGTTTCCTGAACATTCTCTGGAATTTGCAACATGCACTTTGACTGTCGGTTTGTCCCACAAACTCCAGTGATGTCTAAAATTATCCAGAGAGACCTTGATATCTGGCTGAATGTAGTGAAATCCAAAGGAGGTAAATCTTTTTTGCCCAGTTGTCTTTACTCTTCACTGGTTCAAATTCACGCTAATCACAAGGAAGATATTCATATCGTTTAATCTGGTGGATGTGCTTGGGCAGATTGCATGCCCTCTTAAAACTACCTGTTAGTTCTATAGACGAAAACAACTGAAACATAATATCCTAAAAAAGATGACATTTATGTCAATCGCTCAATACTTGCCTTTGCAACAATGACCACACAGCTCATTTTGAATTCCGCTGGTTTTAACGATTTAAAAATTTGATATTAAGTCATTTGTGATTTTTGGAGTTCGAATCTAGTTTGACAGCACTGATGTTTCTTTGCCACTATTTGCCAAATAGCGTGAATTAAGTGTGGTAATATACCCGATAATGTACTTGAACCAGGACGTTGAAATGTTCTGAAAAGTATTATATCCAACTTCATCTAAGGGACTTGTTGATATTACAGGATTTGGACGTCGGGGTAACAGTCTACGTTTTGATCTTACCGAAATGACCATGAAAAAGTGCAGTTAATGAATCTTTGAAGTATTTCCATTGGATTTGGGAGAGGACTACTGATTTCATTGTGAATAGAAATGATTAACTCACATGATGTGTTGTAACCATATACACTGTGATATGAAGAAAAAGTGTATGTTGCTATTTTGCTGATGTTTTAATGCAATTTTGGAAATTAATTCCGAAGACTAGTTACAGGAAGTTATTGATTAGTACAAAATCACCGTTACTTTCCGGAATATATTCTGAAGAATATCGGATATATATATACTGCTTTTCACTTCAACATAGTTTAATATGTTTTCAATACATAGATTTCTGTTTACTTAAAACTTGATGTCAGCATTATCGTGGTTTGTTCTCACAGACCGGATCTGCCCTCAACTGGTAGAATATGGAACAGCAGTTTGATTCACATATATCTGTGTTCTAAGTGATTTAAACACTTTCTACTTTCCCGAATTTCCATCGAGATAGAAAAAGATATCAGTCCAGTGCGAGTTGCTAAAAAGCTATGCTCTTCCCCTCCCCCTGTACTTGCAGCTCCCAGTGGAGCATAGGCCTATGATGGACTGAGAAATGGCAAATGCAGATCAACCCAGATACTTAAGAGGGGGTTCATTTTGGTAGCTCAAATATGATGACAGAATATTGTATTAATGCTGAGACTTTTGGCAGTGTGGGTGATCAGAGGGATATTTGGATCCGAGTCCACAGACACTGAAGGCTGCTGCGCCTTCTGTTGATGCGTCTGTTGATTCTGTGGTTAATAAAGCATGTGGTTCCTTGGCCTTCATTAGTCATCGGATTAGGTTTCGCAGCCGATGGGTAATTTTGCAGCTATATAGGACCCTGTTCAGACCCCACTTGGAGTTCTGTGGGGTCGCCTCAGTGTAGGAAAGATATGGAAACCGTGAAATGGTGCAGAGGAGCTTTACACGTAGGTTGTCTGGATTGGTGTGCATGCCCTATGAGAGCATGTTGACTGAATTCGGCCTTTTTTCCTTGGAGCGATGGAGTATCAGAGGTGAGCTGACAGAGGTGTATAAGATTATGAGAGGCGTTGATCATGTGTATCGTCAGATGCATTTTCCAGGGCTGAAGTGGCTAGCATGAGAGGGCACAGATTTACGGTGCTTGGAATTAGGTACATTCGGATATTTGTGTTAAGTTTTTTAAGCAGAGGGTGATGAGTGGGTAGAATGGGCTGCCGGTGATGATTGTGGAGACGGATACGAATGAGTCTTTTAAGAGATTCCTGACAGGTATACGGAAATCAGAAAACATAGAGAGCTATGGGTAATTCTAGGTATTTTTTCAGATAAGAACACGCTCGGCACAGCTTTGTGGACAAAGGCCTTTATTGTGCGGTAGGTGTTCTATGTTTCTATATACTTACCTGAATTAAGAAGAATACGGTGTTTTTCATTGAAACCTACCGAATGTTGAAAAGACCAGATCACATGGATGTGGTAAGGATGTTCCCATGTGGGTATCCTATGAGGAGCGACCTTTTAGATCAGATGTAAGGGAGATTTCTTTTTTGCAAGATAGCAGTAAATCTGTGGAAAGAACACCACAGACTGTGGTGGAGGCCAGGTCCGTGTCTACATGTAAAGTGGAAGTTGATAGTTTCCTCATTGGTTAGGACGTCAAGAGATATGACGTGGTTTGGAATACAAAACAGCCATGACAGAATGGCGAAGCAGACACGATATAGATGAATGGCCCAAAACTGCTCTTAAGTCTTATGTTGTATGATTCGATATAACTGGGCACTGAGTATAAATTTTCGAGTTTCACGCTGCAGCTGAATAAAACATTAAATTGGCCAGATC